>NC_058091.1:247584242-247887272 GCF_020171115.1 Neogale vison | reverse complement strand
TAAATTGTAATCTTTTCATTATAATTTCTCAGTGATTATTGTTGAAGTTCGACATTGAAATGATTTTACCATATTGGTTTTGTATTTTAAGCTGTTATGATTACTGAATTTATTTCTCCCAGTTTTGTGTTTTCTACTTGTCCTACCCTGTGTTTCTTCTGTACTGTTTTGTTCTCCTTTGTGTTAATTACCTTTTTTAATTCTATTTACTTTACTAATGTCATATTTTACATTCTTATTCTTTAATAGCTACCCTAAGAATTTTAAAGGATATACTTAAGGTTTTAATATCTAAACTTAATAATCTTATCTCCCAATTGAAGACTTCAGAGATCTTAGAACACTTTTATTCCAGAATCCTTTGCCTGTTTACATGCTGTATATTGTCATTTATCTCCAACTTTGTTTTTTCTCTGAAGGTATTTTATGTTTTATGTTATATATAGACACCAATGTATATATTTATCTATATAGGAATGGACTGAATGTTTGTATTTCTCCAAAATTTATATGTTGAGTACTAACCCCCAGTGTAGTAGTATTAGGAGGTGGGGCATGTAAGAAGTGACTGGATCATTAGAGTGGAAAGCTTATAATGGGATTAATGCCCCTTTTAAGTAGAGATGCAGAAAACTTGTTTCCTGTCTCTATGCCCTTTGTCATGTGAAAATACAATGAGAAGATAACCATCTGTATACCAGGAAGTAGACCCTCTGCAGATACCAGGTCCAGTAACACATTGATCTTGAACTTTCCAGCCTCCAGAACTGAGAAATAAATGTTTGCTGTTTAAGACACACATGCTATGGTGATTTTTTATAGTAGACTGAGCTGAGAAACATTAACCATTTTCTCAAGTGTCCTTTCTTCTTATGGAACAGACCTTCCCTCTAAGAATCTCTTTTCTCTTCCCAGAAATTTTCTTTAAGTTGTCTTTTAATGAGGATTTCCTAGTGGAACACATTTTTTTTGTTGTTGAAAATATTCCCCCCCCCACTGGGAATATTGAGTCTTATTTATATTGAATATAAAATTTGAAGTTGACAGATATTTCTCTCAGCACATTGAAGATGGCATTCCACTGATATTTAGCTTCCTTGTTACTAAGAAGTAATTTCTCCTTGGGGAGGCTGAGTGGCTCAGTCAGTCAAGCATCCGACTCATCTGACTTGTGATTTCAGCTCAGGTCATTATCTCATGGGTCATGGGATGGAGCCCTTTTCTCTCTCTCTCTCTCCCCCTCTGTCCCTGCCCCCACTCAGGTGTGCACACTTTCTCTCAAATAAATATTTTTAAAAAACAACTTAAATGAAAGTAATTTCTCCTTATCTATAGCTGTATTTTATATCTTATCTTTATGCAGATTTATTTTTATCTTTCTACCTTTATATAACTGGTCTTCTTAGATCTATAGATTTGGAAGAATCCTCAACCATTATTTCCTCAATATCAGCTCTGCTCTGTTGTTTTCATTCTGTTCTCTCATTTCCGTCTATAACTGTTACCAGTTCGTAATCACTGACAAAGATTCTCTCCTTGACCAAACTCTAGTCAGGCTCCTCTGACTCCTTTTCAACGAGGTCACATCTTAAGAGGCTAATTTTACCAAGAATCCTGCTTCGTCTGTTTAGTCAGAATTCTGTCCTACAATATCTGATAACTGTTAATAGCTGACCAAATTCCCCATCTCCTCTTACCTCCCAGATGATGTCTGATGATCCTGCTTGCCTTTAGCTAGAATTGTATTAGACCAGTTTTGCCTGAATTCTCTCTTATCCCCAGTGTTTTCTCTTAATAATGTTATATATTCCATATACTCTGTTCCTTGGCTATAAATTCCCACTTTTCCATGTTGTATTTAGAGTTGAGCACAATCTCTCTACTCTACTGGAAAACCCTATTGCAGTAGTCCCTCTGCTTACTGTGATAGTCCTGAATAAAGTCTGCCTTCTCAGTTTAGTAAGTGCACAATAAGTTTTCTTTAACACCATCTATGTAGGGCAAATTTTGGTAGGAATATATGTGATGAATAGCTTATGGTTATAAATTCTGGAAAGATATTTTTTCCCCCTCATACACTCAGTGCCACAGTTTGAAACAGGCCATTTTCCTTAAGGGGAAATTAAAGTTTACTACTAGACTCTTGGTGTGGTCCTTAAAGTTCTCATTTTGTGGTGGTGATCTTCTTTTAGATATCTCAGTTTGGATGGACCCTGGGGTTGGTTTCCTAAGTACTGAATTCTGAAATACTTCAAAATTAAAGCTCAAATTAACTCATTTTGGTAAATATCCTTAAGGGTAAAAAAAAAAAAAGTTAGCTTTCATGTTCCATTTACCTTTATCAGCATCTGATTATTGATTACTTTTTTGACAGTTCTTGGATGCATTTAAGATGATTATAAAATAACTATATGTTATTTTGCATTTTTATTTGCTTACAATTTCAGTTCTGCCCAGAGAAAATGCCATACTGTTAGACAAGCATATCTTACCTTAGTTAAAAAAAAAACTGTTTCATTTTTTTAGTCTTTGAGAGAGAGAGGATATATCGTAGGTTTTACCTGAAATACCAAATATGTGACTCCACACAGGTAATCTTTTATGTAAATACAATTACATGTGGCTTGACTACTTATGTATGGTGGTCGACTTTTGCTTTTGCATCTTATACTTTGCTCTTTTCAGTATTTTGTGTATTTTATTGCTTTTAATCAATTCCATCCAAATAAAAGGGAAATAAAAGGCAACAAAGAGTAGCAGTTATCAGCCCAAATTCTAGAGTCTTGGTTTTTCTACTTAAAAGCTATGAGATCTTAATTTCTATATGCCTCACTTTCTTCATTTGTAAGAAGAAGGGAATAATGATATCTAAGACATAGGATTATTCTGCAGATTAAATGGGTTAATGTGTTCAAAAAATGCCTTGCAAAATAGTAAGTAGTTTGTAAATATCTAATATCATTGTTATAAAGAAAAACATTTAAACTCCAAAACATGATTTTCCAGTCCTTAGGACTTAAAAGGAAAAAATATAAAACAGTAACTTAAACTTTAAACCTTTTTATTCATGGCTTATCTTCCTAATAACCAACACAATCAGAAGTTAGCTTTCAGGGGCACCTGGTGGGTGGCTCAGTTGGTTAAACAGTTAAGCATCTGCATTCTGCTCAGGTCCTGATCCCCTAGGATTGAGCCCCTCATTTGGCTCCCTGCTCAGCAGGGAGCCTGCTTCTCCCTCCACCCTTCCCCTCTGCTTGAGATCTCTTTCTCTCTAATAAATAAATGAAATCTTTTTTTTTTAAGTTAGCTTTTAGAAACTATCTTGTATTTGTTTTAGATTCTTTCCTGGTTACTAATGTAAAGAGGAAGTGTGTTTTGGTATTCAAGGTGCTATTGGTGCTTATTTCATTATGGGACTTCCAAATGTGGAGGACATTGCAGAACATCCCTGACAATTACTCAAAAAGCCTCAAATTTAACACTTGAAGAAACAAGAGTAACTCTGCTTTAAGGCAGCCCGCCCTGTTGTTGATGGATAACTGTAACTTTTATAAAGTTCTGCTACTTCCTGTATCAAAAACAACTCCCCTCTAATTTGATGCATTGTATTTTGTTCTGCCACCTAAATGATGTATCTACTCCATCTTCCTGTCAAAATGGAAACGCTGTTTCCTCTGCAAATAAATGAATTGAGTATTTTAAAAACTTGTTGGGGAGAATAAGTATTTGAAATATTAGCTCTCCTTTCATTTTCTATTTTACTTTTTAAATAAATCCTTTCACTTATTCCTGTCTTCTCTCCTCTCTTTTCCTTAGTCCCATTACAGCCTTTAGAAAATATACATCATATACCTTTTAGCCTTTCTTTGCTTACAGTTTTACACAAACTTGACCTTTATGAAATGGTTTTACATCTATTCACCATTCTGACCATTTCTTTCATCACTTCAGTTTTCCAATTACCATCTTTAAAATGTAGCTCAGAGTACTGAAGAAAGTACTTTTCTCCATTGCCCTAGCTAGCTACCATGGTGCTGATAACATTCACTTAGTTTTTATGTACCAAATCCAAGTTGGCTCATAATGAGCTCAAGGTCCTTCAAAATCCTCTGTAGGCTTTCTACATTAATTGCTTTAATTAATGATTCCAATATTCAAATTGTAGATGTATGCTTGAACATTTAGCTTAAAACCAGCAGTTTGTATTTATTCCTCCTTAATTATATCTTAATACGTTTGTCCATAATTTCAACCTGTCAAGTTGTTTACTTCTTGATTGACAATTTTTCCATTATGTTCCATTGAAAAATCTACCTATTGTTTTGTCCAAGTTATTGAGAACATTTTTCACATATCCTTTCACCTATTCTTTTAGCACCCCCCTCATAACATAAACCCATTATGTCTCCCCAAACTCTATAACTATATGAAAACATTTTCTGTGCTTTCTTTTTTTTTTTTTTTTAAAGATTTTATTTATTTATTTGACAGAGATCACAAGTAGGCAGAGAGGCAGGCAGAAAGAGAGAGAGAAGGAAGCAGACTCCCCGCTGAGCAGAGAGCCCGACGCGGGACTCGATCCCATGACCCCGAGATCATGACCTGAGCCGAAGGCAGCGGCTCAACCCCCTGAGCCACCCAGGCGCCCCCATTTTCTGTGCTTTCAATACAGGTGTATTAAAAGACTTCATTAAATGCCAGGCAAAATTTAAAATTTAATATATACATGCTGTTCATATGATCTGCCAATCTGGAAACTATCCTCAAAAAACAAACTATTTTAATTTTCCATGACATCCTAAGTCAATTCATTCTTATTCCTAGAAAATGTGTCTTTATTTAAATGTTCATGAGCCATCTGTACAAAAATCTTTTCTAGAATTTTGCCAAAGTATATTTTAAATGTATTTAGCTGTAGCTTATAAAATTCCTTTTTCCATGTCTGAAAATCTGGAACAACATGTGCTAGTGTTTAGATATCTGGCAGATCTCTTGTAGTAAGTGAAGTCCCAAACTTACTGAAAAGGCTTTATGTTCTCTTCACATCTGATGAATTTATTTTCTCAATACCCTGTAACTTAATTCCTCTGAATACAGGTGCTTTGAATTCATTTAGAAAGACGGACTACTTCACTGTCTTATTTGGTATCTCATGTTTTAGTCACTTTACAATGTTTGTAATATCTGTTGCACTCCTTCCAGTTTGAAGATAATTTTGGTAGATGGAGAATATAGAAGCAAACACAGCTTGTGTAATATTACTTCTTTTTTCTCATCTGTCATTACTTTATGAAAAATGGGTTTGAGTCCTTTTTTATTTTATTCATATACTTTATTTTTAAAAATATTTTATTTGGTTATTTGACAGACAGAGATCACAAGTAGACAGATAGGGAGAGAGGGGGTGGGGGAAGCAGGCTCCCTGCAGAGCAGAGAGTCCAATGTGGGGCTCTATCCCAGGACCCTGAGATCATGACCCGGAGCTGAAGGCAGAGGCTTTAACCCACTGAGCCACCTAGGCGCCCCTTATTCATATACTTTAAAATTGTTTTTAGTTTTCTTAATTTTCCTTATTTTTAAGCTTGAATATTACATGATGGCCATTGTTCTAATGAACTGCAGCCTTTAATATTGGTGATGCTCTTTGATTCTATGCCCTCTATTTCCTGACTCTTTAAATCTTAGTTTATCCATAGTTTCTTATCTGGGTTTTTGTTTTGTTTGGCTGCTTCTTGTCCTTATTTAAATTTTTATAAAACTTTATTTGAAGACTTTACCATCTTTGGTCACTGTATACCTTAAGAGTTTCTTGTTGTGAGGCAAAACATAAATTTTCTCATATTGAAAAATTAATCTGATTTCTCCCCCCCCCTTTGTCTAACTTTCTATTACTTCTGTATTGTTAACCATTTCTTCTTTAACTCCAGAAACAAATCAAGATTAACAATAACCAGGGTGCCTGGGTGGCTCAGTGGGTTAAAGCCTCTGCCTTCAGCTCAGGTCATGGTCCCAGGTCCTGGGATCGAGCCCCACATCGGGCTCTCTGTTCAGCAGGAAGCCTGCTTCCTCTTCTCTCTCTCTCTGCCTACCTGTGATCTCTATCTGTCAAATAAATAAATAAAGTCTTAAAAAAAAAAAGATTAACAATAACCTTTGCTCTTTATTCTAACTCTGTGACCACTTTTGGCAGATGATTACCATTAGTTGTTTAGATAGTTGGTATTTTTTTAATCACTTTTTTGTTTAACTGCTAAAATCACCCATATTCTTTTATGCATCTAGAATATCTGTAGCTGATTTATTCCCCCTGAAATACTATTGCTTTCTTCCTCAGTATCAACTTGTCTATAGGCCGTCAGCCTCCACCCTTACTCCCATCCTATAAGTCTTCAATTTTTGTACAGATAAATGTAATTATTTTTAACCTCTAAATGCCAATTTATTTCTGGTTCTCATATTAAGGCCATAAATAATCTACAGAAGTTTCATATTTACTCATGAGAACAAAAGAATTTTTTTTAAAGCCAAGCTTTTTCTGTCATCTATACTGTATGCAATAAAACATACATATATGAAATCATATATCTGTGACATAAGTGTTGTGTATATATATATATTGTGTATTGTGTGTATATGTGTACGGCATATGAACACAGATATGTCCTGTTCCTGAACCACCATCTTCAGTTTCCCCCTGACAGTTACTGAAATATTTTCCACTTTTTTCTTCCTTTTTTTTTTTTAAGACTTTATTTATTTATTTGACAGAGAGAGAAAGATCACAATTAGGCAGAGAGGGGGGCGGGGAAGCAGGCTCCCTGCTGAGCAGAGGACCCAATGCGGGCCTTAATCCCAGAACCCTGAGATCATGACCTGAGCCGAAGGCAGAGGCTTTACCCACTGAGCCACCCAAGCGTGCTCTTCATTTTTATAATACAATTTTGACTTCCCTAGTATATGGTTGTCTACTGTAATTTAGGATTGTAGCCTTCTCTTCATTTCAAAGTTCACTTTGATGCTTTGATAAATCTATTCTTTTGCCTACCAAAAATGTATATACTAATTTCCTAAAGAGCACCTTGCTTCTTGGTGATAGACCACCATTTAACATTCTAGCTATCATCTATGAAATAATCTTTTCTATGGTGTCAAATATTTTAAATTTTAAATTAAACATTTTAAAGATTATGAATTCAGCAAACATGTAGTAGGTTTTGGGGATGAAGTGATCGCAAGACTAACAACATTCCTGTCCTCATAGAGCTCACACTCCTGTGAGGGAGACTGCTTGCAAATGACTGTACACATAAAGCAGTTATAGAATATGACCAGAGCTTTAATGGAAATATGCAAGGTGATGTGAAAGGGAGTGACCAAAAAAGGGGAAACTGTGTTAGATATGTGTCTGTCAGAAAAGATGCCAAGTTGGAGAAAAGATGAAATAAAATCAATGCTTTTGTTCTACTTTGTTTCTGTTCATTGCTTTTAAGAGATAAGAGTTCGGGTGCCTGGGTGGCTTAGTGGGTAAAGCCTCTGCCTTTGGCTCGGGTCATGATCTCAGGGTCCTGGGATGGAGCCTTACCTTGCGCTCTCTGCTCAGTGGGGAGCCTGCTTCCCCACCCCCAGCCACCTGCCTCTCTGCATACTTGTGATCTTTGTCTGTCCAATCAGTAAATAAAATTAAAAAAAAAAAAAGAGAGAGAGAGAGATAGAGTTATATTTGTCCCCACACAAGTGAGCTGAAGTTACTAGATTTGAAAAACTTTAGGAGGGATTTGAATACATTAGTAGCCAAGAATGCGATGTGCTGAGGCCTGGGGTCAGCTTGATTCTAGACATGCTGATTTGTGTGTGCAGCTTGTCTCTGGGCGTAGGTGTCTGTGGCAGATGGCCTTGCTGTTTTGGGGAGGCATGGAGTTCTGCCTTGCCTTGGCCTTGACTCTTTTCTACTCTTACGCTATATTGAAGTAGTGGGGACTGGGCTCATTTGCAAATAAATCTCTTTTTTTTGTTTTCCCCTAAGTAGGCTCCATGCCCAGTGTGGAGCCCATAATGGGACTTGAACTCAAAATTCCACGATTAAGACCTAAGCTGAGATCAAGAGTTGGATGCTTAACGGACTGAGCCACCCAGGCACCCCACAAATAATTTTTTTTTTCTTAAAAAAAGAAAATCCCAAATCTTTAAGACAACAGTCACCATTGTTAGACCTCCGTCTTCTTCCATATCTGCCCTAGGCCCTCACTAATAATGGAAAAGCTTCTTTTCTCCACAGGGCAGTTAAAAGAGTCCAACCATTTTTACGTGGGATTGTTTGTTCATCTTAAGGTTGTACTGGATATTTGTTGTTGTTATTTCCTCTTGATATCCAGCTTTATTTTTCTGTTCAGTGGGTAAAATATAGCTCAAATAGTGGTTTTTTTCCTCTTCCTTTTTCTTCATTGTATTATTTCATTCATCAGCCTCTTAACACTGGTTTTGCTTTTCTTCTGTATACGTAGATTTTTTTCTTTTTGTGTATTCTCTTCCATCTGGCCCAGTAAAACTCTTTATCTCTGTTAAAAATTAACAGAGGATAGGTATTCCTCAAGATCAGTAATTATGTTTATAATTATAAACAGGTATAGTGATTCTCATCTCATCACATCTCAGTCTAGTATGGAAGAGTTAAAAGGAATTACCTGTTCCTGTGCTTCTATGTATTCCAGTCCTCCAGGGAACAACTGAATGACCGACCCAGCACTAAAATGGGTCATTCAGTTCAAATTCAAGTGGTCTTGTCAGCATACAACAGGATGAAGTAGAGATTTGGTTAAGTTTCTAGTTTAGCAGAGTTTGTACTGACACCTGGTGTTTGAGATCCCCAAACCCACTTTGAGTTCTTATTTATAGCTTGCAGAGACATCGATTAAATAAAATGGGTGATTTCCACACTTTATCAAATATTTATGGAATTAAGTGTGTCATGTAAAACTATGTATCAAACCGAAAGCTACAGTGATTTTTCCTAATTCATAAATATTACAGAGAATTCTTCCAAAACTGAACTCTTTTATGATATTTTAGTAATGAAAATATGAAGTTCTCTGCATCCTGAGATGACCACTTCTCCCCTATAGTAAACACTGGGTAAATTTATCTTTTTATGGTTCTGGAGACTAGGTATAAAGTCTTGATGGTTATAGTATATTTTTGCTGTAATATATATTATTTTCTGAGTTTATGTTTCTACCTTATTTTTAGGGAATTTTAATTGTAAATACAGTCTTCAGTGAAATAATAAAAGATGTTATCTACTTTTGACAGATTAATAATATAAAGCTTAATGTTTCCCACTGTGAACAAAGGAAAAAGTAAATTTAATTGACACATTAAAATGATGTTTAATGGCCAATGATAGAATCTAAAACATTCTTAAAGTACATAATTATGACAACACACTGAAAATGTATTTAAGAATTATTCTTCAGAGGGGTGCCTGGGTGGTTCATTTGGTTAATGACTGACTTCAGTGCAGGTCATGATCCCACAGTCCCCAGATTTAGCCCCATGTTGGGCTCCCTTATCAGCAGAGGAGTCTGCCTTTCCCCCTCCTCTGCTCATGCTCGCGCTCTCTCTCTCTCTCTCTTTTTCAAATAAATAAAGAAAATCTTTTTAAAAAAAATTACTCTTCAGAAGATTCCTAGAAATAGGAGCCAATGAAAAGTCCAGGTTTGCAGCTTACTCTCTAGTTATATTTGATTCAATAAATTTAGGAAGCTTTTCTAAAATTAACTGATTTTAACTCTTTTAAGTCCATCGAAATGATGATGCAATGATGGTAACATCGTTCTCCGTTCTACCAGGCATAATATATAAATTTATGGGATGTTTATTTTACTTATACAAAATAAATGTATTCCTTTATAATATAATAGTCAGTATGAGGCCTTTTGTTGCTCAGAACCACAGAATATTTTTTGATGCAGAAGGCAAAATAGCCAATAAGTATAATGTGTACTCTTGCTGACCAAATTGCTTCATGAATATTCATTTGATTTCCTCAAGTGTCAGGAAGCTTGATGAGTTATTAGAATTAAGAAAAAGTGAACACATTTGTGCAATTATGAACTGGATTTTAAAGTAGAACATTATCTCCCCCCACGAACGTTTTCATATCCCTTCCAAGTCACTAATAAACCTTCTCCATACCCTAGTCATATTCTGGTATTCTGAAATCCAACACCAAAGATTAGTCCTAAACTTTATACCAATAAAATCATACATTATGTACTTTTTAAATCTTACTTCTTTTGCTCATATTTTATGTGTGAGTTTTTTCTACATTGCGCCCAAGTGGAAATAGTGGATTCATTTTTGTCACTGGATCATATTCCATCATGTGAATATATCATAAATTATTCATTCAAGTATGAGTAATGCTGCTGTGAACATTCTGGTTTATGTCTTTTTATCCACACATGTACCCATTTCTTTTGGCTGTTTGCTTGTGAGTCAAATTGCTGGCTTATAGGTTACATTATATGTTCAACTTTAGATTCTGCCAAATAGAACTAATGGCTTAATTAACTGTACTAATTATACACTTATAACAGCAGTATAGGAAAGTCTCATTTGCTTGGCATGTTTACCAATTCTGTCAGTATTTTTAAATTATAGTCATCATGGTAGAAGTAAAGCAGTATTTCATTTGGATTTTAGCTGTCATTCCAGATGACTAACAGGGTTGAGCACCCTTTCATATGTTTATTGGCCATTTTGTCACGTTCTTTTGCAAAGTGCTTTTCATATATTTTCTTATTCTTCTGTTGGGATGTCTTCATTTTTTTTTAAAAAAATTATTTATTTATTTGACAGAGAGAGCACAGGCAAGGGGAGCATCAGGCAGAGGGAGAGGGAGAAGCAGACTCCCCGCTGAGCAGGGAGCCCAAAGTGGGGCTAGATCCCAGGACCCTGGGATCATGACCTGAGCCAAAGGCAGATGCTTAACTGACTGAACCACCCAGGCGCCCCTGAATTGTCTTCCTTTTTTTTCCACAGTGATCTGTAAGAGCTGTTTATATGGTTGGATGAGAGATTACCGTAGGTTGTATGCTTTGCAAGTATCTTCTGTCATCATGCAGCTTGACTTTTCACTTTCTTTAGGGTGGCTCTTAATGAATAGACGTCCCTAATTTTAATGTAGTTGAGTTTATCAATCATGATTGTTGTCTGTTTTATGCTTTCTGTGACCGATTTTAGAAATTTTTAGTTATGTGAAAATCAGTAAGATATTTGTATGTATTATTTCCTGGATGAATCATTGTTTTATGTTTCATGATTGCTGTATAATTCCCTTGCAATGGACTTTTATGTATAACATGAGGAAGGAGTAATGTGCAGTTTTTCTTTCTCTTGGATACCTAGTTGACCTGGGTTTTTTTTTTGCTCCACTGCTCTGCTCTGCATAGCCACCTTTACCGTAACTCAAATATTTATAAATATGTTAATCACCAGAATCTGTTCTGTTCCATTAGACAGTTTAACTATCCTTGTAATAAATAATGTGGCTTTACTAGAGAGTTGCTATTTAATAGCATACATCTCTAATTTTATTCTCCTTCAAGACTGCTTTTGCTATGCTTAGCTCTTGGTATTTTCATATACATTTTAGAAACTACCTGTTATTTTTTTTTAATGCAATGGCATTAAATCTTTATCAGTTTGGAGAGATTTTACAGTCCTGAATCTTTTTTTCCATGAACAAAATAATCAGGTAAAGACCAAAATACCACTTTTGCTTATTTTCTAGGTAATCATCATCTTTTCCATTGATTACTAAAAGTTACCAGAGACATTTGTCCTGGTAGTCAAGATTGAAAACATGGGATACTAAAACTAAGCATCTTCAGCCTTTTCTGTTCAATATAATTATGTTCTTAAGCCAACTTACAAGAGCAAACATCAAATTTTAAAAATCTGTTATTTCACTCAGGCAAGATTTTTATACTTGGAATAACACAGTTTTATTCCCTCTATGAATTTCTAATGTTAAAGGTATTTGTATAGTTCAAATTATTTAGCTATAAAAGGCAAAAATTACTATAATGTAATCCATTGTCATCTTATATAAACCTTTTGCTCAAGAATTATGGAATCTTTTTCTACCACCATAAACAATATTATTAGCACAGTGTTTTACCCAGTTTCATTATTCATTGAAAGGATAAACACAAAGCCAGTCATACAAAGCAGCTTTATGGCAAATGTAACATTTTCCTGAACACACTCTTAGTCCCCGATCTTGAAGTGTTGTTTTAGTCATATATTCAACAAATATTTATTGAACACTTACACCAATCCAAGCACTAGGTCATATCATAAAAACATGGTTGCTGTCTTATAGTTTGGCTGAGAAAATAAAATTCATGTACAAGAATTTTAGAATTTTATATACATGGGAAAAAAACCCAAATAAGTTCTTTGATTAGGTCACCTCTCATTGGTCTCTCCATTTATGATTATTCATGCTACTTCACATAGTGCCTCTCATTTCAGTTTTCAAAGTATACTCCACCATCATCTCTGAAATACCTGTGTTTACTGAATCCACTTATAAGCATCCTTTTTTATTGGTTCCATTTCCACATATCCACATGCTTCTTGGTCATCTCTCCCTAGAAGCTCCATAGTGACATTAAGCTCAGGAAATACCAGAATGAGCTTATTGCAATATTTACAATTAGCTCTGCTCACATCCTATAATCTCAGTGTTGGTGCTTAAGAAAATATTCCAGGGGCACCTGAGTGGCTCAGTGGGTTAAAGCCTCTGCCTTCAGCTCAGGTCATGATCCCAGGGTCCTGGGATCGAGCCCCACATTGGGCTCTCTGCTCAGCAGGCAGCCTGCTTCCACCTCTCTCTCTGCCTGCCTCTCTGCCTACTTATGATCTCTGTCTGTCAAATAAATTAAAAAAAAAAAAAGAAAGAAAGAAAGAAATCTCTTAAAAAAAGAAAATATTCCAGATTACTTTACAAACCAGAAATCTGGGACTAAACCTGGAGTCTTCTCATTCTATCATTTTGATACTGCCACTCTGTTTAAGTCTTCATTGTTGCTTCTCTTTTTACTGAATAATTTTATATGTGTAGACAAAGTTTGGCACAGGAACTAGTGTTAATCCTGATACTATTTTTTAGCTTCTGGTTCCCATTCCTTCCAGAATCCAGTCTGCATATTTATTCGTGGACACGGGATACTTTATCCCTATCATTAATTCTTCTTTTTTTAAGGTGGATAACTGCCTGCTATTTAAAACCAAATGATGCTACGTACTGCATGTTCCAAATACAATGATCTGTGGTCATTCTCTGTGACCACTGTTTTTATACAAATGCTTATAGAACCTGTGAAAGAGTTGCATTGTCCTTTTCCATGTTTCTTTGTTCCTAGTAAAATTTTGCTAAGATTTTTGAAGACAGGATTTAAATATGTGTTTTCTTGCCCTTGCCACAGGGCTCAGTTAAATATTTGTTTAATTAATGATTGAGTGGATGAATGTATAAAATAGTCATTCATTTGAGTTATTGTTTTCTGGAAGACTTCTTGAGTTTGCTATAGGTTTTTATCTATAGTACTTAGTACTTTGAACAAATAATAATTATCTGTGTTTATCTTCACATAAGATCTTGAAACATATTTTATTATACTGCCTTTTAACTGTGTTTTTCCACAATTCTTCTGAGACCAATATAAGTACAAACTTATATATAAGTACAAACAATATAAGTACAAGCAATATAAGTACTCTTTTCATCTTGAAAGTGATCAAGCAGGAAAAATACAATATTTATCCAATAATTCTTAGATGATTAGGTAAGAGTCACAGAAGTGAAAACTACATAACCATATACTCATAGTTATTCATTTTATAAATACTGACAGTGGATTTTAGAAAGTTTTTGTGTCTGTTCAAGAAAATACAGCTAGTTCATAGAATTGTGCCACGATTGATAATCAGAATAAAGGCAAAACATAAGCTTTCTTCATAATACTATTTTTAGTATTACTAGCTGTGCTTGATATCCCTACTTGTATTTCATATAAATTATGTGTGATATAATAACTTGTGGCTTGTTAGTAAAGAGACATGAAGTTAAGGTGCTTTTGTTCTGGGGAATGAGGGAGATGGTGACAGTGCCGACAGTAAGTTGTCTAAACTAGCACAAAAGAAGAGGACAAAAAGGAAATTGTAGTTTATGGAGGGAGGAAATCAGAAAACCAATATAGAAGATTAACAAATTAAAGCCAAGGAAAAATTTCTTTATGAAATGGATTAAAAACTCCAATAAGTCATCCATGAAGATTTGACAATGGCCAGGTATCACTGGCTATTGATACTAGTTGTAGGGGTGCTGTTTATAAAAATTGAACTGAGTTTCCAATAAATTCTTCACAGCTCATAAATTAGCATAATCCTACAGGCTGAAAACAAGAAAACGTTAGGTCAGGCATGAAGTAAATCAAATCACATGCTTGAACAGTTGTCAATAATAATTAGAAATACCCTTGACAAAGTATAACAATTCTCTGGACTGCTGATGCTTGCTGCCACATTATCTGTCATTGTCATAGAGCTGATTTTGTTTTTGTTTTTTAATTGTCAGAGTTTCTTTTTAAAGATTTTATTTATTTATTTGATAGACAGAGATCACAAGTAGGCAGAGAGGCAGGCAGAGAGAGAGAAAGGGAAGCAGGCTCTCCGCTGAGCAGAGAGCCCGACATGGGGCTCGATCCCAGGACCCTGGGATCATGACCTGAGCTGAAGGCAGAGGCTTTAACCCACTGAGCCACCCAGGCGCCCCTAATTGTCAGGGCTTTTAATTGTTTTTTTTTACATGGTAGAGGATAGATGAGCAAAGTTTAATCTTTTAAATGTGCTGGAAAGGAGTAACTTCTTAAAAGATTAAGCTACCTAATGTGTCATGTGAACCATAGGGTTATTTTGGAAATATATTTGAAAAATTATAGAGATGAGTTTGAAATAAACATGCTTACAGGCTTCTGGCACTGGAACTTCCTTTGGGAGTGTTACTTTTTCCTTTGTGTTCAATATTCTCTGTGTATCTACTACTTACAGCTATATGATCCATGGGCAGTTTTCTGTTTTTGTGGTTTGATCCTTTTTCTGATTACAATATCATCAGCAAATATTCTTTCTTACTCCTTTAAAATGATCTGTATAAGATAGAATATCCTCTCAGTACTTAGCCCATTGCCCTTCTCCAGTAATATCTACTATAATTTCAGCTTTCCATTGCCATTGTTAATTTTATATACCTGTATTTTGTCATGTCACCTGTATTTTGGCTAGATCCTGCCTCAGACTGTAAATGGTTGAAACTAAGCCAGTTCTCTCAACTGTAAAATGAAAGTGTATTTAGCTGAAAAATGGCCTACCTAAAATATCAGATTCTAATCTGTAGAACCTATGACTCTTATCTCCTGTGGCAAAGACATTGCAGATATGATTAGACATGCAGATATGCATGATATGACATGCATGAAAGACATGCAGATATGATTAGTATGATATAATAAAGATTCAAGATCTTTAAATGGGATGTGTTAGTTTGCTAGGCCTGTCATAACAAAGGACTATAGGTTGGACAGCTTAAACAACAGAAATTTATTTTTCTCACAATTCTGGAGGCTAATATCCAAGATCAAGTGGTGAACAGAATTGGTTTCTTTTGAGGTCCATCTCCTTGGCCTGTAGAGGGCCATCTTCTCCCTGTGTTTTCATATGGTCTTCACTCTACTTGTGTTGTCTTAATTTCCTCTTTTTGTAACGACCTAGTCATACTGTGTTAGGGCATAAACCTCTTACCTTATTTTAACTTAATTATCTCTTTAAACACCCTCTTTTTATATACTGTCATATCTTGAGGTACTAGAGGCTAAAATTTTAGCATATCAATTTGGGGCGCTTGTTCGGCCCATAACTCTCAACTCACCAGTCCCCCTAAATTCATATACTTCTTTTTTTTTTTAAGATTTTATTTATTTATTTATTTATTTATTTATTTATTTATATAGATTATTTATTTATTTATTTATTTATTTTTCCCAATTTATTTATTTTCAGAAAAACAGTATTCATTATTTTTTCACCACACCCAGTGCTCCATGCAAGCTGTGCCCTCTATAATACCCACCACCTGGTACCCCAACCTCCCACCCCCCCCGCCACTTCAAACCCCTCAGACTGTTTTTCAGAGTCCATATACTTCTAACATACAAAATACATTGACCCCATCTCAGTAGCTTCAAAAGTATTAACTGATTCCAGTATCAACTCTAATTCCAAAATTTCATCTAACTCAAATATACATGAGATTGAGATTGAGGTTTCATCTAGGTAAAAATTTCCTCCTCAGTTTTGAATCTGTGAAACCAGGCAACAGATTATATGCTTTCAAAATAATAGTAGCTGAACCACTGTTGTATAGAATACATTACTATTCCAAAGAGAAAAATTAGAAAGAAAAACAAGATGGGCCCTAACAACAATCACTAGTATCCTAAGAAGAAGGAAGCAATAGGAAATTTGAGACACAAAGAGGGAATGCAATATGAAGATGGAACATGAAAAGATTTGAAGATGCTGACCTTAAAGATTGGAGTGCAGTGGCTCTAGGCCAGGAATGCTGGCTGCCACCAGAGGCTGGATAGATAAAGAATAGATTTTCCCCTAGAACCTCTAGAGGAAGTGTGGCCCACCTGACATATTGACTTTTGGCCCAGTGATTCTGATTTTTGACTTTTGGTCTCCAGAGCTCTGAGAAAATTAATTTCTGTTGCTTTAATCCACAAAGTTTGTGATAATTTGTTATAACAGCCTACAAAATTAATAGAAAACTAATAAAAAGAGTAAAATATAGTAATTTATAGCAGTTTGCTCTGTGACCTACACATAAAGATGTGGTCAATGAAGGCAGTACTTCTGGGTTTTTTTTCCATGTGTTTACAATCAGACAGTCTGCCCCATTATGTTTCTTTAGGGCTCATCCCAGGATCTCAAATATAGTCAGTGAATATAATAATTATTATGGATCTTTAAAATGGTAAACTGAAACTTATTTCTACTTCTCCCACCAAAAATTCCTTTGTTGCAAAGGAAGGAAGAAGATGTAAGAAAAGAAACAAAAATTTAACATTACTAGAAAAAAAGAGAGTCAGCAGAGGAACACAATTTGGGGTATAGTGGAAAGACAGAAAATTAATAAAACGTTCAGTTCTGGAAACATGGCTCACTAAGCTCATGTGGAATCCATTCTCACAAAACAAAACAAACAAAAAAACACTTATAAATAATGATTAAAATATTTCTGAAGAATTATATATGTTTATATCTCAGTTTGATAAAAGACAAAGAAATCTCTCAGTGCTAGAATAAGTGAGAAGATGAAAGAAGCCAGGAAGAGCTGGGTCTGCTTTCTCTAATTTCCAAATCAATGCATAGTCATTACAAGAAAGTATCATAAAACTATATAATTTATGATTGAAAATCTTCCATAATTTCAGTCATAAGATATAAATTCCACTGTCACTTTTGGGAATATTCCACTGACCGTCTTCTTCCCTGCATATGGTCACGTTTTATTTTATTTATTCACATACAGGAATGCGTGCTTTATAGTTTCATTTGTATAAAGTTAAAAAACAGGCAAAAACTAACCTACTTTAAAAAATCTAAACACTAATTCCCGAAGTAGGTTAAACAATATATTCCTCTCCACAACTTATTTTTTTAACTTAACAACTCTTGGATTTCTTTCCATATCTCTCCCTATAGATTTACATAATTATTTTAATGTTTATTTAACATTTATAGAAGGGATTTGAGATCTACTGATTTCTTCTGATTTAAAATCTGAGATGTATTTTACTTGATATGCTTTCCCTGGCCAAATTAATGTTCTGGAAATTATTTAGCAAAATAGTTTTCATTTTCATATCATCACATTTATCTTTTCAGTTATCTCTTTTAATTTTTCTATACCAGACAACTTCTTAGAAGGTACATGTGAAAATTTTAATTTTACATAGTTTAAATGTCTTTTTAAGATAAACTTTTTATCAAAATAAGACTTAAATGCAAAAGGGTACATAGATTGTGATTGTTCAATGAATTTTTAAAATGTGAACATAATCATGAAAGCCACCATTCCTATTAAGAAAAAGAATATAACTAGCACCCCAGGGTTCCTACCAAATCACCAGAAAGTTGACTAAGAAAGTGAAAACACTAACTCAGCCATGTCTGTAGCCATTTTTAATTTGAACAGCTGGTATAGAAAGCAGAAGGAAGCTTCTTGCTACATTTCTATTCTGATAAACATGCATATGTTAATGAACAGCTTTAATAATTGTCTGGAAGAATTACTCTCACAGTTCCCTATAAAGTAGAAGAATCCACAATAGACATTGGGAGAAAGATGCCAGACCCATAAGCAACAACCTATGACATGATATTTTGGAAGCAGAGATAAGTATATAATTTAATGATTTTCATACTGTTGTAGCTGATGTGCGTCCTTCCAATGAAATTATGAGTGCCAGATTGTATGGAGGCATCTAGCTAAACACATGTCTCATTCCTCCTAGAATTATCTTTAAAACACAAAAGAATCCAAAAGGATATGAAGAACCACCCATTTGGAAGTCTTTTCTTTATCTGTATAGTAAGAGAGTTGGGGTAGATATTCCCTAATGTCCTACTTTGCTTTAATACTGAATTTTATTATTTTTAAACACCATATCATTTATATTCATATTACTATGGAAAATAAGTGGTAATTATCTATTGTATGTGAATAGATAGAAGCATTAGTGACAAAAAGGTAAATAAACATTGTGTGTAATTACTTTTGTGTATGGCCAAAAAAAATCTAAATATGTGTAAGTCCTCCACATATTTTAGAATCTAAAGTCAAGACATCTACAGTTACCTGATAATGAAAACATAATTTCTAATTTTAAAACTTCTCTGAATCTATCCATTTATCCATTAATAGCTGAAAAAGGAATTTCAGTGTTCACTGTGTGGGACACTTACCAGTATATAGAGAGAGAGGTGAAATGGAGGTGGAGAAGTTGATGAGGAGAAAGAGAAAAGGAGAGAGGAAGGGGCAGGAAATGGTGAGATAGAAAGAGAGATTGGTTTTTCTTAAAATGTATTTTTAAAAATTTGAACTAAACATCTATTCTAGTTCACAGTAGGGGGTGTGTCCAACTCTAAAAATCCTGTCATTCTTTGTGTAATTTTTTCTCAGTGAACATACCTATTCACTGCTTTATATGCACTATATCACTTATTCATCATAGGAGCCAGTGAAATAGGCTTTTGCATTTTGAATTTAAAGAAGCTAAGGTATACAAAGTCAGTTTTTCAGCATTATCAGGATGAATGAAGTCCATGGCTGTCCTCTAAAGGTTAGATTGTCATCTGCTTTTGTATATATCTCTTGTCTTCCCAGTTAATAGACCACTCCCAGTGATAACTGAGGAGGGGCAAAGTGAGAATAATGTACATGTGCTCTTGTAACAGATATGAAATGTCAATGGAATGATACCATTTATTTCTAATCTAAAGGTTATCCTTTCCTGTACTATATTCTTTGAACATTCAATTTGGCAAACTGAAAGTTTGGGAAATGTTTCAAAATTGAAAACTTTGCAGCCAGTAGAGCTCAAATAAGCCATAATTTTATATCAATTGCAGGGTACTTTAATATTTATTCTAAATATATATATGTCAGAAAGATAAAATTTCACAATTAATGTGTTTTATGGCTTATAATACCTCTTCAGTACAGAACCTTTATATTTATAATGTTTATTACCTAAATTGATTTAGTGATTGTTGTTTTAGTTGTGATGTGACTTGAAAGGAGGAAATACAGATGGTACTGCTGTGTTCTTTACTGGACACCTACCTTAAAGAGCATTGTCAAACCATGAATAAACATATCACAGTAACCTTGGCCAGCTTGCCTCCTCTGTTTTCCTTTGCAGGGGGTAATTTTTTTTATCTGCTGGCACCCCATATTCACTTTTGTCTTAGATTATTTTATTATTTTTTATTGGGATATATTTGCAGAGATTAGGTAGGGTTCTTTGGAGTTTACACTATTTTTATTTGCTAGACATTTGATTCCCCTGGGAAACTTTTGTGTGCCAATATTAAAATGCTAAATTAACCATAATTTCCCAAGATTAAATAGGTTTATTAGTGGATATGGGATTGAAATATATGGCTACGTTACTCTAAAAAGTTACAGTTTATTACAAGATAATGAGAGCTTACAGTGAAACAAAATCAGATGGGCTCCTTGAGTCCTAGAGCCTGTGATTGGAGACAGTGTTTAAATTCAAACTTTACTGTTTTCCTGAAGATACTCCAAATTCCTATTATAGCATGTAGGTTGGGTTTTTTTAACTTAATAAAAAGGTGATCAAAGGAGGAGAGTTTGTGTTTTTCAGCTCAACTTGTCATATTGAAATACCTATATCTAGGATGTTCGGTTGATAAATTCTCCCAGGAATCCGAAGAAAGAATGATACCTACTTTCTTTCTGTAAGGAGGCTGTAAATTCTTAAGTTGATCATAGTTTTCTAACATTTTTAAGAAATAATAACTAGCTTCCCAACACTTTTTTAAAACTGCTTTTATTAAATCAGACACACATACACACATGCATATAATTTAATTATTCTGTGGCACATTTGTCTTTTATTTTCCTTAGTAATATTGGTTGTCTTATTTTCCTCTGGAAGCTGATCAAGAGTTAAAGATTCAGGTGCAAGCAGTTTATCTATCTAGGAGGTTGTAAGGACATGGGTACGATAGTGAGGAAGAGAAACAGTGAAGGGGAACCAACCATGACAGAACAACTAGAGCTTAATCCTGCAGGGAAACTCTGGAATATAGTGCCCAACACATATCTCAGAATTATCCCACCAGTGGGTGCATTATCATCATTGGCTTTGGAGTTGCTCCCTGGTGGGTATTAATTCTTTGTCTTCTGGCCTGGTATGCTTCTGGGCAGAGCCCTCGTGAGACTGTATTTTTCAAACATGGCCACACTGGGTTTTCTCATTCTGCATGCTATTCAAACAATGTGACTATGACACTCTTCTCATCAGGGTAAGGGACCTTTATATCCTTTTCTTGAATCTGGCATATTTGTGATCACAGTGGAAACAACACCTTATGACTTCTAAGTCACATCATAAAAGGTGATAAAACTTCTGCTTGGTTCTTTTCACATGGTTCTTTTCTCTTCGAACCTAAGCTTCATGCTGTGAGGATACCTGCACCTCCCTGTGGAGAAACCCACAGGGAGAGCAACCCACTAACACCAATATGCCAGTCATGTGATTGAGCCATCTTGGAAGAGAATCCTCCAGTTCCAGTAGGGAACTTAACACTGCAGGGAACATGAGCTAATCCTGATGATCCCTGCTCAACTTCCTAAATGTAACTAAATAAGTGATTGTTACTAAATTAACCCATTATTATTTTGGATTGGCTTTTTAGATAACAATAGATAAAAAGTACAGATTTTTCTGTACTGGTAGTCATGGGTGGCACCTAAATTCTTCCCTTGAAGCCATGAAGTAAAGCCTTTATAACTGCCTTAATCATATGTTTGAAATTAGTGTTTTCAGTATAACATTATGTGTTAATTATATTGGAATTTTAAAAACAATTTTTCTTAAAATGGGGTAATAAGAAAGGGAAAAAAGTAGTGGCAGCTGTAGATCAGGATTTGGATGTTCAGGAGTATAAGAGATTGTATTTAACAAAGGTAGCCACAACAGTATCGCCCTCCCTGCATCTTTTTTTTTTTTTTTAAAGATTTTATTTATTTATTTGACAGACAGAGATCACAAGTAGGCAGAGAGGCAGGTAGAGAGAGAGAGGAGGAAGCAGGCTCCCTGTGGAGCAGAGAGCCCGACATGGGGCTCGATCCCAGGACCCTGGGATCATGACCTGAGCCGAAGGCAGAGGCTTTAACCCACTGAGCCACCCAGGCGCCCCACTCCCTGCATCTTTATCTAGAATTTTACCAATAGCCCATCAGAAGTGCCCCCCCACCCCAAACTTCAGTGGTTTTTTTTGTGACTGCCTTGTCCAACAGTATATGGCAGCAGAAGTGATGTTATATGACTTACAGGGTTAGGTCATAAAGATGCTCACTTCTGCCTTGTTTGCCTTAGATACTTATCCTGAGAACCCAGCCACCATCCCCAAGGAACCTATAGAAAATCACATGCCTATAGCCACAAGTGAGTCTCAGCTGACTCATAATGTCCACTTGCCAGCCATCTAAACAGTCATCTTGAAGTGAATCCCAATCTTTAGTCAAGCCATAGCATAGCATACCAGTTGGAGTAAAGATAAGCTCCCTCTGTTGAGCCCTGAGAAAATTACAGACCTGTCAAAATTAATAATAGTCATTTTAAGTCACTAAGATTGGTGTGAAAGTTTACACATAAAGTTGTGTCCTGTGGGTTAGGCAAAGTATATAAAGCAAACTCTAGAAGAAGAAAAATTGATAATTTTATCAAAATTAAAATCTCTGCAATTCAAAATACGTGGTTAAGAAACTTTAAGGACAAACCACAGAGTGGAATAAAATACCTGCAAAGCATATTTCTGATAAAGGACCTATATCTAGAATATATAAACGTTCTTAAAATTCAACAATAAGAAAACAAATTTTAAAAAAGTGATGAGGGAGGATCAAAAGACTTGAATAGACACTTTACTAAAGATGATGCATGAATGAAATTATGTGTGAGAACTGATGTTCAACATTATTGGTGTTCAGGAAAATGCAAGTAAAACCTATAATGAGATATCTCTACACATTTATTAGAACAACTAAAATTAAGAAGATTGAACATACCATATGTTGGTGAGGTTGTGAAGAAAGTGGTTGTTTCATACACTACTAGTAGGAATATAAAACCATTTTGGAAAATAGTTTGGAAGTTATCGAAGAGAATTGAAAGCATACAACCGTACAAAGACTTGTACTGAAATGTTCATAGTAGCTATATATGTAATAATCAAAACTGAGGAAATCTCAATGTCCATCAGCATGTGAGTGGATAAACTGTGGCATATCCTTATATATCTTCAGCAGTAAAAAAAAAAAAATATATATATATATATGAATACATGTTATGTACAACTTGAACAGATTTCAAAATAATTATGCTGGGTGAAAGAAGTCACACCCCCCTAAAATGAGTGCACACTGTGTGATTCCATGTATTTAAATTCTAGGGAACACAAATTAAATGTATATACAGTGACAGAAAGCAAACCAGTGCTTGCCTGGGGATGGTGGTGAGGATAAGAGAAGATTACAAAGGGAGGGTACAAGGAAACTTTTACAGATGATAGATACATTGATGACTTTTAAGATATTCTTTAGATTTTTTTAGTATAGTTAGCAGTGTTACATTAATTGTAGCTATACATCATAGTCATTCAACATTTCTATACATTATGCAATGCTTATCATAAGTATAGTTACCATTTGTCAATACAACACTATTATTATTGCACCATTGACAATATCCTGTATGCTGTACCTTTTATTTTCATGACCCATTCATTCTGTAACTTGAAGAGTGTATCTCCCACAACCATTCACCTGTTTTGTTCCTCCCCCTCGCCACCATTAGTTCATTCTCTGTTTTTGGTCTGATTCTGCCTTTTGTTTATTTATTCATTTGTTTTTGTTTTTTTTTGATTCTGCATATAAGTGAAATCATACAGTATTTGTCTTTCTCTGTCTGACTTTTTTCACTTATCTTAATACCTTCTAGGTCCATCCATGCATCCACATTGTCACAAATAGCAACATCTCATCCTTTTTTATGGCTTGGTAATATTCCCGTGTGTGTTTGTGTGTGTGTGTGTGTGTGTACCACATATTCTTTATATATTCATCTATAAACGGACATAGGTTGCTTCCCTCTCTTGGCTTTTGTAAATAATGTTGCACTAAACATAGGGGTGCATATATCTTATGAACCCTGAACTTTTTACCAAATTAATTTAATAGTTTTTTTGGTGGAGTCTTTAGTGTTTTCATATATAGTGTCCTGTTATGTTCATACAGGGATAGTTTTACTTCCTGAATACCATTTTGGATGACTTTTATTTCTTTTTCTTATCTTATTGCATGGCTAAGACTTCCAGAACTATGTTGAATAGAAGTGATAAAGGTAGACATCCTTGACTTGCTCGTGATCTTACAGGAAAAGCTCTCAGTTTTTTACTATTGACCATGATACTGGTTGTGTGTTTGCTATATATGGCCTTTATTATTTTGAGATACATTCTTTCTCTATCCACTTGGTGGAGAGTTTTTTTTTTTTTAATCCAAAAGGGATGTTGAATTTTTTCAAGTGATTTTTTTGCATCTCTTGAGATGGTCATATGATTATTATTTTTCATTTTGTTAATCTAGTGTATCACATTGATTGATTTGTGAATATTGAAATGTTCTTGTATCTGTGGAGTAAATCCTACCTGATCATGGTGAATAATTTTTATTAATGTATTGTTACATTTGATTTGCTGATATTTTGTTAAGGTTTGCACCTTTGTTCATCTCTTCTCTGTTCTCTTTCTGGGATTCCCATTATATGAGTGTTACGTTGCTTGATGATGTCCCTGAGTTCCCATAACCTATTCTTAACTTTTATTATTCTTTTTTCTTTATGCTGTTCACCTTTGGTGCTTTTCCTTATCCTGTCTTCCAGATTGCTGGTGCCCTGCATCCTCTAATATGATGTTGATCTTATGTGGGCTGTGTGCCCTGCTATTAAGCCTGAACCACATTTGCCTTCATTCCAGTCAGCTGTAATGACTCATTTTGTCTGTTGTGGGTACACAGGGAAGTTTTGATTCCTGCACTGTTGAGAAGCCTTTCTGAGGCCACTGCAAGCTTTTTGGTGGGAAGGTGTACAGTTAGGCTAGCTTTCTAAATTAGCATCTCTGCTATAGCTGCAGGCATATTCAACAGCAGGGCTTCCTGTCTGTGCAGCCACCTAAAAGGTCCAGCTCTGGAACTGTGGGTATGCTGGTATATTGAGTTCTTTCCCCCTCTTCCCAGGACAGGCGTCACTTTAGAGCTTATGGGTGGAGTTGTAGAAAGGCATAAATGTTAGAAGCCTGGATAACGTGCACTAAGTGCAACTGAATATTCAGAAGGGTGCCATTATCACTGTATAGTCCCCCACTGTGGTTACAGAGAAAATGAGCAATAGACAGAGCCTAAGGCAGGGGGGTGGGAAACTGAGGGATTTGGGGAGAGGTTGTTAGCTGTAGCAGCAGGAAAAAAAATGCTGACAAGGGAGGGTAAGTTTTCAGAATACAGAAGAAGCTGGATAGTTGTGAACTCTGCTAATCTGGCAGGCTAGATAATTTTGTTAGTCCAAATGATTTTTTAAGGCTATTTGTAAAGCTGGCTTTAATATACCTTAATAGGGATTCATTAAGGAAATGGCTTGTTACCATTCATGTGTTTAATGATTATGGCATATTTCCTTAACTAGACATGGAATTGATTGCTTTAAATACCCAGCTCTGCAAGGCTATTTCTGTACTTTGCTGCATAAAATAAGCTTATGTATAGAAGTGTTTCTATTTACTGGAAAGAGATAATATTTAAACTACTATAGGTTATAAAATAAAAAGGGCATATATTGAACACAAAGATAGTTATTTTACTACTAAAACTGTTATTTTTCAGTGGCCTTATATTTCATTGCAGTTATTTAAGTGATGCATGCACATGCATTGGTGGGAGATTACAGAAAAACAAATTATAGACAAGGAAAGATTCAGACACTTAACAAGGCTAATATATTTTTATGTTGTTATTTTCTCCTTTTTGCTTTGTTAGTATAACTCTGTCAGTTTAATTATTTCCAGTATGCTCCTGTGCAAAGAAGTTTAATAATGGTTTTAGTCCTGGTGATTCCATCAGTAAACCTGTGGTGAATGGCATCTAGCATTTTAAACATCTCTTATATGTTATCTGCAACTATCTTACACATACTGTATTTGCTTATTAGACAAATATCAATATTAGAGACAGGCATTGTTGTGGAGTGAAAGAAACCTAGACTGGAAGTCGAAAGATATTGATTCTAAATTCTCCTACCGCAACCTGAGTAACCTTGAAAAATCATTAAAAACTACATAAGCCTATATTTCCCCACTTGTAATATAGAGATAGCACTTTCATTATGTAATCACATTGTTCTAAGAATTAGGTACATTCATATTCTTGTGTGCCCACCATAAGGTCTGGTACTCACTATGACATAGAAGATACATAATACTAACTAACATGTGTTATAGCATCATATTAGGTCACTGTTTTCCTCTAGGTTTAAATTATAGTATCTAAGGATCTGGTAGTCACATTAGTTCTTTCTAGCCAATAAAAGATACACAGGTTTGCAGATTTAGGTCCTCCATGTTGTTCCTCTAGGTCAAAGGAAGATTAAAAGTTAAAATATGGGGGAAAAAACACCAGATATATATAAACAAAAGACAAAACTGACCTAACTATAATAAAATAAGGGAAGCTTATTTTAAGGCAAAAAAAGTGACTAGAAATTAAAGATCACCATACAATATTTAACAGTTTAATTCAGTGGACAATATGATAATGCTAAATTCACACTGTCGAACAGAGCAACACAAATACAAGGGGAAATGTGGGAAATTTTAAATGTATTTCCTTTTGGCAGTTGATAGATGAGAATGACAAAATAATCAGTAAGTATACCGATTTGAAAAGTCTGCCTGAATGATTTTATAGAACCATGTACCGAATAATTGGAAAATGAAGATTATTTTTCAAGTACATGTGAGAATTTGCAAAAATTGACTATTATGATAGAAGCAGAGCAAAGAACAATTTCAGAGGAGCAGTATCATTGGACATATTGTCTTTACAACAATAAATTAAGATGGAAATTTATAGCAAATGGTAATTCTCCTAATTTTTTAAAGATAAAGTGCCCAGTAAATCCCATATCAAGGAAAAATAATAAAAGAAATTGAAAGGGGAATTTAAAATATGTGAGATGTCAACATTATGATGTGTTAGACTATGTTCTAGGATAGGTGAACAAAATAGACAGGTTTCTGCTTTCAAAAAAGTTTACATCCTTGGTGGGGAAGGAAGACAATAAATCAGATGCCAGAGAGTGGTAAGAGTGAAGGAGAAAAAAAGCATGATAGGTGAAAAAGGAATTATATGGGGAGAATGGGACAAGAAAAGGATTCAATGTTAAGTGGAATGCTTAGAGAAAATATCGTTGAGAAGGTGACATTGGAGCAAAGACTTAGAGTTGATGAAAGACCAAGCTGTGCAGAAGTGTGGAAGGGAACAGGCATTGTTGAGTGTGTTTTATTTCTGATTTAAATCAAGTTTTTTCTAAAAGCAAGATGAAACTGCAATGAAGGAAGTTAATTCTTAAAACATGTCATATCCATTTACATTGAAAATGTCTTAAAGTCATAAATAGTTTATTTTCTCTTTTGCATTCTATGGATGATTTAGCTTATTAAAATGGAAACTTTTATGCATTTCCTATGATGCTATTTTATCCTTTCACATTTCTAAAATAGAATATGCCATTTACTTTACATTTTAGCTAATATTGGCTAGGAATATAAAACAGCCATTGTCTGGCCAGCTGCCAAGATAAAAACATATTTAGAAAAGTAATTCAGTGATGTACTCTCAGTTAAAGTGTATAACAATTTTTGTATTAGTCCTATTATCTCCTTCTTAATACACGTTGTAAGGAATAAGCGAACTGCCTCGTTTGCATTTCATTAATGCTGAGTCTGTGCAGTTTCTCAAGTTCTAAGTACTCTATCCATGGGGAAAAAAATGTCAGGTAAAAACCTGGTTCACCAGGGACGCCTGGGTGGCTCAGTTGGTTAAGCGGCTGCCTTCGGCTCAGGTCATGATCCCGGGGTCCTGGGATCGAGTCCCACGTCGGGCTCCTTGCTTGGCAGGGAGCCTGCTTCTCCCTCTGCCTCTGCCTGCCACTCTGTCTGCCTGTGCTTGCTCTCGCTTCTCTCTCTATGACAAATAAATAAATAAAATCTTTAAAAAATGAAACAAGATGGGATTGGGAGGGAGACAAACCATAAGTGACTCTTAATCTCACAAAACAAACTGAGGGTTGCTGAGGGGAGGGGGGTTGGGATAAGGGGGGTGGGGTTATGGACATTGGGGAGGGTATGTGCTTTGGTGAGTGCTGTGAAGTGTGTAAACCTGGCGATTCACAGACCTGTACCCCTGGGGATAAAAATATATGTTTATAAAAAATAAAAAAATTTATTAAAAAAAAATCTTAAAAAAAAAACCTGGTTCACCAAATTCAGCAACTTTGATCCTCAATCTAGCACTCAAGACAGTTTTAATCTTTAATAATACCAATTTAATACAGTGAAATTCAAGGTTAATAAAATGTAAATGAATGCTGGTGGTTTAAGACAAAATTATGTAGGGCTTTCTCTCTGTTAAAAAAAAAAAGCAGCTTTCTAAAATGACAGACCTGTTGATATAGGATTATTGCTATTTGAAAACAAATTAAGACTGCAGATTCTGGCTAGGGTCCTGAATCCTGAAAGTCACCACTAATTAATGTTATTCTAGACAAGTTACTGACTTCTCTTAGACTTGGTTTTTCCCTCTGTAAAATTGTCATAATAGTATCTAGTAACAAAGATAATTGTGAGAATTAAACATGAAGAAATATATAAAATACTTAGCACATTGTATTGTAAGTAAGTAACAGGTGTTAGTGGGATGTGTTTTTTAAATTGATTGGACTTAATGAAGTGCAAATAGGAACCTCTTTTACTCACTGTTCCCCAGAGAAACAGAATTGCTAAAAGGTGTATATATGTATGTATGTATGTGTGTGTGATGTATATATATAGATATATATATATAACATATACACATATATATATACATATGTATATACATATACATATATGTAATAGACATACAAGTGCTAACCAAATGGTAAGTATTACTACATAAAATGTTAAATAAATGTAGGACTATAATTAAGATAAGAATTTTTCACACAGATTTATGGTCATAGAGCCAAATTTTTGTAACCTTTTCAGTCAGCACCTTGTTGACATAGAAGAAAATATACATACCCTTTAAGGATGGAGTAGAAAGAATCAGAAAATCGGAATGGGCAGAAGGCATAAAGGGGGAACAACATTTCTTCAGTATACTTTTTTGTATTGGTCTCACTGTTAGTACCATGGCAACAATTAACATGTCAATCAATAAATCCATCAATCAGTCAGTTCAGCCAAGTGTGTAGGTAGCAGTTGGGGAAGAGAATGGGAGAGGATAAAATACAAAGAGTAACAGATAAATCTAGTTCTATAACAAGTGAATAATAGGCCCACACTGGCTGAGCCGGGGGAAAAAACAGCCAGATGATTTCAGAATGACTAAAACTCTTGGGTATTGATCAAACTATGTAGTTGATTAAAAGTAATGTATACAGATATTGTATATTATTTAGTAAGTTTCTCACAGATTAACAATTCAGTCTGAGTCAACTTTATGTTTATTCTAAGATTGAGAATGCAAGTAAATATTTTGTGGATAATGAGAGCCAAGTTTTTCACCAACAGAGAAAGAAGTTACAAAGTAGGAAAAGGGGAAGGCTAAAATAAACACTGTGCTATTGTGTTGCAATGGGAGTTAATGCTATAAACTCATCAATTTTAATATATAGGAATGTATAAGTATGTACATTTATATATAGATATATACATATATATACATGTATATATAGATATATACATATTTATGTGTTTTGTGTATGTGTGATTAATGCATGTTTTTTCTGCCTTTTTCTGCTTATGACAGCCAAGAATCTGTGACATGGTATTAGTAATATGTACAACTAGCAACAGATGTATTTTGTATACCTGTTATAAATACCATTCCCTATTGAAAGGAATCAAGGCTTTTTAGAGTAGTGGTTGAATCCAGGGCTGGATCAGGGAAAATACTCAATGAAACTCTAATGTCTTGTGGGACCAGAAAATAAGGAAACATTTAAAATATGATAGGAGTATGTCAAAAGAACATAGAGGCTGGGGCACCTTCTCACCCAGTTAGGTAAAAAAATGTGGAGAAATACTCTTAGATATACTGTGGCTAAATTTCTAAATTTCAAGGATAAGAAGAAAATTTTACAAGCATCCCAACAGAAACACTTTTTTAAAAGCCCATTTAAGCTATAAAATTTGCGTCTGCCACAGGAATGTGACGATACCAAGTAATTAGCTACAGATTATTGAGACCTAAGGATTGTGTTTAAAGAAAACTATATATATCCCGCTGAGATCTGTCAAATAAAAGAACTTTGGGGGCATGAAAAGACTTAGCAGGTCTACCAGCCAAATTATTTTTTTGAGAAAATGTTCCAGAAAGCATTCTAACAGTGAAAAATTAAACACAGATCTCACATTAGGAAGACATACAAGATACGTGAAAGAGTGTTAGAATTTTCTTTGCAATTGCTGAATGGATTATAGAGTAATGGGATTCTTTAATGCATGTGTTAATTATTTATGAAATTGGAAAATAGGTAAAAGGAACAGTATAATAATTGTATAGAACCAAAACTTTCTTCTTGTCCCTGGAAAGCTGAGATTTAAATAAGGATGAGAAGAATGGGAAACAGAAGCTTTCATTGTGAAGGACTGAGGCACATAGGTAGGAACAATAACATTTATCATGTTTTGAGGGCATTGCTAATCCTCATATTTATATCATTACAAGTTATTTGTAAAATACAAAAGTTTTAAAAAATGTTTGGCTGCCAGTTATGGGAAAAGAAACAAATTTTTTTTTTTTAGTTTTTTTTTTAATTTATTAGAGAGTACTAGCAGAGGGGGTGCACAGGAGAGGGAGAAGCAGACTCTCACTGAGCAGGGAGGTCCATGCGGGGCTTATGTAACAGAAACTCTTAATAATACTATCAATCTAACAAGAAAAATAAAGTTAAAATTTCCCCAACTTGGCAAAAGGCAAGAAAAGGAAAAAATAAACATAGAAAGAGAAGCCTGACTTCCTTCCCAGAATTCAATAACTTTACTTTAGTCCATTTTAAAATAAAAGTAAAGGGATGCCTGGGTGGCCCAGTCTGTTAAGCATTTGCCTTCAGCTCAGGTCATGATCCCAGGATCCTGGGATAGAGTCCCACATCAGGCTTCTTGCTCAGAGGGGAGCCTGCTTCTCTCTATGTCTCTGCCTGCCACTCTGCCTGCTTGTGCTCTCTCTCTCTGAGACAAATAAATAAAATCTTTTAAAAAAAATTAAAATAAGTTAAAATGAAATAAAAGTAGAAATGTAGGTGTAGAAATGAGTACCAAAAGAAAAACATATTGAAGAGAAGAGTGGGGTAATTTTTGGAAACAATTTTGATTGTTCATCTGCTCAGGATTTTTAATTTCTTATGTATAGGCATATTTCTTTCTTTTTTTTTTTAAGATTTTATTTATTTATTTGACAGAGATCACAAGTAGGCAGAGAGGCAGGCAGGGAGAGAGAGAGGAGGAAGCAAGGCTTTCCGTGGAGCAGAGAGCCCGACATGGGCTCGATCCCAGGACCCTGGGATCATGACCTATGCCGAAGGCAGAGCTTTAACCCACTGAGCCATCCAGGTGCCCCTAGTAATATTTCTTATATTCCTCTCCCCCAACCATTTTCGTTACAAAACCACATTATTTCGTATTCTGAGGAGATAAATATTTCCTGTGGCTCAAAAGTATGAAAAGTTGTTTTGCAGATCTCCACTAAACGATTCGTTAGTATTAGTCTTTTCCTGTTTTTAAATATAGTCATGCTTCTTTATGCTATTGCATTGATTATTTTCCATTACTGTCTGAGATGAATCCTTGAAGGTTTACCCTAACTCTCCCTGATTCTCTGTCTGCAACTCTGGTAACCTTTTGATGGATAGATAACTCTATGGAGAGACTTTTCAGAAGTGGGAACTTGAAAGAAATAAAGATCTTAATGATTCTTATTTTGTAAGAATGCAATTTTTCATTATAATAACAAAATGCACATTTGAATACACAACATATTTATAAAATATAAACAAATAAATGTAAGATTAAAGGAAATATATGCATTAAACTCGTTATCAGTTCTGTTTCCTCTCTAATTCAACTAACTAAAGTGCTCATGTAAATTCTGCCTAAGAGAAAAATTTGAGCTTATCTTACTTAAATTTGAATATCCAAGATTTTCTCCATAATTCCATAATGTTGTTCTCACTTCCTCTTCAGAGCAGATATCTTACCTTGCAGAGCTAAAAGTAATTTCAATTATTCCGACCAACCCTGTTATTCTTTTAACTGATACGAACTGCTTTGCTCCAAACCAAGCTTTAACAAAGACCTGAACTGGACATTTCAGCCTATCATTCCTCATCCCAGGCAATCTCTCAGTGAAACTAAGAGCTCCATGAGAGAAGGTGTTGTAATGTATTTTATTTATGCCTCCACTTCTTGCACAGTGCTTGGCAAAGAGAGAGCCTTCAACTAGTGTTTATTCAATGATTGAACAAATGAGTAAATGAATAAAGAAACTGAATAATAGATTTAAAATTCCAGTACCTGCTTTTAGCTCCTCTCTCTTCTTCCAGAGTTCAGCAATGGAAGAGAAATAGGACTCTTTAAAAAGCCTTTAGTTAGTTTTCTCCCATTTAAGAAATGAGAAAAATTGTTTCCTTATAGTAAGTTATATAACTTAAATAGCTCTTATTAAGCTCTCTTAACAGTTGCAGCAGTTTTTTTTTTCCATCCATATGCCAAAACTCTGAAGTGTTGATAGCTGTCATAAAAGAAACTTATTTTTTTGTGTGTGTGGCCAATTTTTTCCCCTCTGAACAGTGTGAATCATAATTTATAAACAACAGAATGGAGTTAATCCACGTTTGTTGATAAGAGTTTTTGTTATTTTGCCCTTAGTATTTGTGTAAGTTTTCTTTAGCTCCTGTAACAAAGTACCACAGACTTAGGAGTTTATAACAATACGAATTTACTATCATATAATCTCTAGGTCAGAAATCTGACATAGGTCTCCCTGAGCTAATGTGAGGTTAACAGTGCTTTCTGATTCCTCTAGGAGGAATCCATTTCTTGACTTTCTAAACTCTGGAGATTACATTCCATCCTTGGCTCACACCCACCCATTCCCCTCCCCACTGCCCACCCCTCTTCCTCAAAGCCAGCAAAACTGCATTGCTCTGATCCTTTTGTTTCATCTCTCTGTGCAGGGCTGGGAAGAGTTCTGAGCATTTAAGGACTCTATGATTCCAGTAGGACTCCTGGATAATAAGGCTGATCTCCCCAGCTGAAGGTTCATAACCTTAATCACATCTGCAAGTTTCTTTTGCCATGTAAGGGAACAATATTCACAGGCTCTGGGGATGAGGGCATGGACATCTTGGAAGAGGGGTATTATTCTGATTATCAAAGTATTTTTTTAGAAATTTTAGTCACCTATTATAGAAGATGGACAGTGATTCCAGAGCTTGTACCCCTGAAGGATTAAAGAGGGTAAAATTGCAGGAAATAATCTTTGCCCCCTTAAAATTTTTTTTTCCTCCTATTATGGGCTGAATGCTTGTGTCCTCCTGAAATTTGTATGTTAAAATTCTAACCCCCAATATTAATGGTAATGGAAGGTAGGGCTCTTTGTCAGAGCATTCATTCATAAAGAATCATTGAATTCTCTAGAGAAGAGACTTGGAGAACTCCCTCATCCCTTCCACCATTGGAGGACACAGAGAAAAGACAGCTATCTTCAACCTAAAAGCTAGTTCTCACCAGACACTGCATCTGCTGATGCCTTGCTCTTAGACCTGCCATGTTCCAGGACACTGAGAAATACATTTTTGTTGCCTAAGAAACTCAGTATATGGTGGTCTTGTTACAGTAGCTTAAATAGACTGAGATACATCCTTTATAATTTTACCCTGGCCAGTTTTTCCTACAGGACCTCTTCTATTTGTGACTGACCTATCTGCAAGTCATCGTAAAGCCTGTGAGTTTTATTCCCCCAGGTACATTTCATTCCCTCCAGTGTTTTGTCACTAACACACTCTGGTCCATAAATCCAGGATATAGATAAAATTAATAAATAATAGTGTCAGTTTCATTATTCCCCAGATTTATTTTGAACTCTTGGTTGTGTACAATATAAAGTATACATGGACCCTAGGAGATGATAGATAAGAAAGCATTTCATACAGCATAAATCATTATGCAAATGAATTGTTATTATACCTAAAACCTGATAAAAATTGAATACGGACTCTAGGTGAGTTATAAAGGGGCATTGTTGTAGCATGTCCCAAGAGACATTTTCTCATGGATTGTACTGGTCGTAGTTTTTGTAACTGCCACTGGAAAAAGTCACAAGGAGATTACGGTGTACCTCATTTGACAATTAATGGTATATTCCTTTTTGTACATTAGATATTCTGTGTATTTTTATCACCAAGAGTTTTAAGGCATATACTATTATCCACTTAGCTGATCTGTTTTTATATTTTGAAAGGGTCTGAATTCAGAATCTGCTTTATTTCTTCTTCCATCTTTCCAAATGTATTTTGTCCATTGTGTCTCAGGAATCCCCAGGATCAGGGATTTCAGGTTGGGAGTGACAGTCCAAGATTTGTGCAATAGTCAAACAAGGTATAAATTGATTTAGCCTGCTTAATGTGCAAAGTCACAAATCCGTGTATCATATTTGTCACATTTGATATTTATTACAAATAGGTTTCCTCATGTGCCTTCATTGGATACTTCTTATTTATTGCTTTTAATCAGACAGAGATAGGAGCAACAAGAAAAAGAGGAATCATTTATAAACTTTTTCTCACCATTCTGAAGCCAGTAAGTAGTTCTCTTGGCTTACTCTTTCAGTTTAACTTAATTTTTTTTCTTTTTTTGGCTGAGCTCATAATTTCAACTGCAGTCTTGAAAACCAAAGCAGAGCCTTAATGTATAACACCACACTGACAGCAGAAATGCCCCCCCCCCATTGAGAATGCAATTTGTTGATTATTTTGCTATTTACCTACTTCCTAAAATAGCTACCTTGTTAATCTGGACAGAAATCTTACCTATTTATTTTGGTTTGGCAAATTATCTGTGTTTGTTGCTTTCACTGTGTTTTTAAAGAATGATAGAGTGGTGCCATGTTGAAGAGGAATTCCTCTGTTAGCCCAATTATTTCAGTAAAATTTCCTCACCAATAGCATCATTCATACTGACTGCTTACGAAGCCATTAAGTCCTGGCTCTTGGTAACTTTTGGACATTGTGCAAGGGTGTCATATCAATCTTTTCATTGTCCTTGGAACAGTCCTTAGGGAACCATATGAATTCCAGTGTATTTTTTAAAGATTGCTTGAGTTGGAGTACCAAAGAGTATAGAATTTAGATGTATTATTTGGCATTGGGACATTTATTTTCAAGTGCAAAGCTAAGAGTGCCCCAGAATGTGTACCAGGAAGTTAGTTATTGAACAGAAACCCTAAAAGATTTTATTTTCACATAGGCTAAACTGACAAACTGAAATATGCAAAAAGCATATTTGGGAGAGTGGACATCTGAATTTTCGAGTTGCTTGATTGTGTTCAACAATGGTTGGTAATAAACTGGTATCTTCAAAGCAGCAGCCCAGTGTTACTGTTTTCTGCCACGTATGCAATTCTTGGGGAGTTTTGTTGTTGGTGGTGTTAATCAAAGCAAGAAAATAATGTTTTTTGTTCCATTTAGTAAAAGTCTAAAGTCTATGCTGTAGTTATGCTGTAAGTAAGACATATTTTAACAATGGAATGGACAAAGAGAGATGCCTGACTGGTGAAGATAAGTATTTTGTCATTTCTGAGGACAATGATAATTCCTGGTCACTTACTGGTGACCAGGACAATCCAGATGACATAACTCCACCACAATCCAGTAACACAGCACAATCCAGGTGACATAACTCATTGCCAACCTCTGTAACCTGCCAGGGAAAGAGAATAAACTCAATGCTATGTTTTAAAAGTCAACAGGTACTTAGTATGTATTTTTAGAACAGTTTTGTTGCTTACCAAGAGGTTTAAGTACTAAATTTGACTCATTTCCAGAAACTCAGCTACAATTTCAGCAAATTATCTTGCCAAGTGTTTCAGATACAGGTCTAAAATGCCATCAACCGAGAAACTCTGCAACCCACATATTTTGCAGATACACCCGGGCTGTTTTTTAACTTGCAGGAAAGAGACACCCAAAAAAGCTGGAAATGCTAATAAAAGCATGGTAATAGAGAGTGACATAGAGAGTGGGGTTGAGAGTGTAATGAGTGATAGGTAGAGCTTAATTAGATAGAAAATTCGAAAGCAATAAAGTATCCTACCTCTAGCAACAAAGGAGACTGAACTGGAGCAGATACCACCTGTTGTAGTTTAGGCACATGGAAATGCAGATAAAATACATTTTAAGAGAAGTAGAAATTGAGTCCCCAGACCTATAACATAGTTCACAGGAGATTCCCACAGAATAGACACTCTTATGGTAGATGGATTCACAGAAAGATATTATATATCATTTAAGAAAGTGAAACATATCAAGGAAGGATGAACAGATGCAAGTAGGCAAAAAATTAGCACCCCAGAAGTGGAAATAGTAGGAAAATCTGAAAAAAGCTTTGAAATGAACATATTTCACATGATTAAAAAAGAGATAAAAGAACTGAAAACATAATTTTTAAAAGATACAAAAGATAGAATAAATAGATTTGTTAAAATAACCAAGGAGAACTTTTTAAATTTAAAATGTAAATATTGAATTAAAAACTTGATAGATTTAAAGAGCAACAAACTAGACATAGCTGAACATAATAGAAAAGTAGAAGATAGATACAAGAAAATCATGTGAGGGACGCCTGGGTGGCTCAGTCAGTTAAGCATCTGCTTTCGGCTTGGGTTGTGTTCCCAGGGTCCTGGGATCAAGTCCCAGATTGGGCTCCATGCTCGGCAGAGAGCCTGCTTCTCCTTCTGCCTGCTGCTCCCTCTGTGCTCTCTCTCTGGCAAATAAAATGAATAAAATCTTTAAAAAAGAAAAGAAAATCATGTGGCGAGAAAATGGAATGTAATTAAGGCACATCAAAGACAAAATGAATAATTTAACATATGAAAACGTTCCAACCTTGTTTCTTGGGGAAAAAATATTGATGATTTGAGATAAAATTGAAGATGTGAATATCAGCAATGATCCTTTTAGGTGTATATACTAACAGCTCTTCCTCATGTACATATACAAGACATATACAAGGATGTTTATTATATCAATTTTAATAGCAAAAAAACAGGTGTAAACATCTGTCAATTGGGAAATACATAAGTAACTTATAGTACATAATGGGTACATTATAGTAATTGAATTTGTTAATATATATGTTTGTATATGTAGCAAAATGGAAAATGTGTACATTTTAACAAACTATAGAAATGATCCCTGAAAGTATGGTCTTCGGAAAATGTGTACATTTTAAAAGTAAACAAAAATCACAATAGAATAGGTAATAATTTGATAATCACGGTGTAATTGTTAAAAGCACAAAAATGTTTTATCATTACAAACAAAATCCTAGGATGAATATAAACAAGGCAGGATGTCATTCTTTAGGGAAGAAGGCAGAGAAAAGGGAGAGGAAGGTTTCAAGCTATTTTGATATAAAATTTTACTTATTTGAAAACAAATTTGAAACAAATAAGGAAAAATGTTAAGTTTGTGAAAAGAAATTTGAAAAGTATCTCAGCTTTATTGGGTTTTATTCCATATTCATTAAAAATAATCTTGTGAAAAATAAATTCTAGGTTGCAAATCCAGTGGGTACTTGGCAGTCATTTTGCTTGACCTCTCATCAGTATTTGAAAAACTGAGCACTTGCTACCTCTTGAAAGACTTCACTTTGAAAGTTTTATGTTCCCAGTAAACTTGGAGGTAACTCTCTTTCTGGCCGCTATGTTGGGGGAACCCCGGGGCATAAGGATGCCTACTCTTCTCATGTGTAATAATCCTTGGGTGACCTGTCTGCTGTTATGGCTTTAAATACAGTATTTACTAGTGACTCCCAGGTATATCCTCTAGTCCTGACATCTCTTCAGAACTGATTGACGTGATGCAATGAGCAACTGTCTGCATTGCCGATTTAATGTAACTAAAACTGCTTCTCCGTACATCCATTGTTCACACAATATGCAGAATAATAAAAGTAATTCAATCCCATGCAGAAATCTCTATTAGTGTACCATGACTCATACAACAATATCTTAATTCCTTGCTATAGCTTATTGGGTCTCACATGACCTGACCTCTAGCTGCTTCTCCAAATAGTTCCACAGCTTTTTTCCCAAATAAATCACAAGCACTTCTGCTTTAAGATCTCTCTTCTCAGTTTCTTTTTGCCTAGAAGTCTTCTCCAAAGATATTTTTAGTTCAAGGAATCATTTTGTTCAGCTTCCACTTAAATGTCATCTCCTCAAAGATGCATTCTGTGATCATAATGTATCATTTTTCATATTCTATACACTTACCCATTCTTAATCTCTTCACTCTCACTTTTAACCTGGCATTTTATAAATAATATATTTATATATTTTTGTCTTGTATGCTTTCCCCATGAATGTAAGTTTCATAACGTCAGGGATTTTTGACCATCTTGCTTATAGATTTGTTCAGTTACCTTGAAGAGTCTCACACAAAGTAGGTACTCAATAATTATCTGTTGAATTGAGAGATCACTTACTGGTTTGTGACTGTTTTTCAGTGTATTTTAATTCTTTCATTATGAAAAAAAAGTTACAGCCATCTTATTAGAAGTAAGATTTGCTAGCACTTTCTTTCTCATCAAAAAATTACTTTGCCATTTATTGAATATGTTCATATTCAATAAAATGCAGTAAAATGGGGGGGGCAGGAATATAAAAGACAAATGACATTAATCTTCCTGATTATGGTTAAGCAACATTCACTTTCTAAAGCTCTTGGGTAAAAATTTAATGCTTAAATTAATCCTGGCAAATACATCAAATACTACCTTCATGGAAGATTTAGTTTAATTCTAAATGGGAAATAGTAGAGAAAAGGACAGTATTACTTTGCTTTTGGTTATCAATCAGCCATTGTACATGAGTAACAAATATTAAAACAAACTATGTAATATTGTTTTATTGATCAAGAAAAATAATCAAAAAAGAAACAATAGAGTCTACGCACTCTGCCAATCTATTAACCCATTTGTATCTCTGGATGTCTGAAGAATGGTGGCATTCAGAGCAGCCTTAGGAATACTGTAAAACTGAATCATGAAAAGCCCAAACTCTGTTCCTTTTCCCTTATTCTAAGGAAACCTCCTCGATGACATCCTTTCTATGCAATTAACCAACAAGAGAAAATGCTTTTTATTTGCTACCTAGCTTAAAATTGAGGGACCTCTTGGAAATAGCCTATTAAAAGCCATTTGTTAGGCAAAGGCAAATAAAATCTGACCCTTCAGAGTTTTAATTGATGAAAAGAAGTGTAAGGCTAAAAAAGAACAGTAGTGAATACATGCATGAGTAATGCATGGTCAATTCTCAGAGGCTAATCCTTGAGAGTTTCCTTCTCTTACAAAGCTGGAAGGAGCTGGGGACCTGAAAGATGGAAGTAGCATTGCTGATTGGATTGGTTGTAAAAAGAAACAGCCGAAAAGTTGCTTTTTCCCTAGATGAAATAAATACAAGTCCTAAAACGGTTCTTGAAATCCTGCATGGCTGAGGATCCTGATCACCTTGCCTCGAACTATGGCAGTAATGGCAGATGTTTTCGAGAGCTGTCAGTCTAGGTTTGGGCTATAAAGATGAAAAGTTAGCATTCTGTGTTCAGAATTTTAACAAATTCCTTCCTCTGGAGGCTAGTCATTGTTAAATTCTTGTTTCCTCTATTAAAGTAATAATGCCATAATTACAAAGGAAGGGTACTTCATGCCTGCTGGATACAGATCTGCATTTATGGATTTTGAGGTCCAGTCACTGAATCTCTAGCAAAGAAGCTAAAAAAGACTGCAGCTGAGAATTCTCAGAGTTGAAAAGTAATGGTGATTGTTACAAATTACCTCATGAAATTGCCAGTTATATTCCTAAACAATTGCCCTACTTTGGCAATGTATCCAAAATTTTCTTGTTGCTTTCCCTTAGAAAACTTGAGTGTTAACCTTTAATACTATTTTGAAAGTTGCTAAATTGCAACCTGAATATATCTTGTTAATCTTAGTGGTACTTAAAAACAGATGCTCCATCATTTCCCAAAAAGACTTTGTGATGATTGCAAATCTCATTTGTGCATTGCTCAATTCCTGATTTTCTCCATAACCATATACATAATGTTACCATTCTTGAACATTTGCATCATTACTAGTAATCATTTTTCCCAGTCAGTCCTAGATATTGAATTTTCCTTCTGCAAGTAATTTTGACTTAGTAAGATTCTAAATATTTTGCTCAGAAAATGAAAATAATTTTCAGTGAGTTTATCTGGAAATAAAAACTCAGGTGAAGCAATAATCTATTTTTGTTAATTCTGATTAACAAGATGAGAAATATGTGTTCAGTCAGTGAGAATCAACTAAACTGAAATCCTTTAAGATAGGAATATTTCTGTCATTTCATTGAACATGCATAATTAACTGACCCATTTAATTATGAGAGGATTTGGTTAATCCTCATAAGGGCTGGAGCAGGTGCTGTTTCATTGTGGTTACTCCATTAACCTGCTGTTGAAGCACAGAACAATGAGTATCACTTGACTTGCTGGCATTTTTCAAACATCCAGTGCTAAAAATAAAAATAAAAAACTAATATTTTTATTGGAAAAAAAATGTTCCATCTTCTAAGTTCTTCAAAATGGATGCCTTAAAATACAAATAGGAGACCCCATATTTCAAGAAAAAGTGAGTTGAAATAATCCAAACAAATCATTTAATTCTCACAGCAAATCACCAAATGGAATAACTGTTATCTCCATATTACAAGTGAAGGAACTGATACATTTAAGTGATTTCCCTGAGGTCACATAAGTAACAAGGGGTAGAGCTATAACTAAAACCTGGATCTCATTTGTTTCTAGTGCTGAAAAATTAGCAACCACATTGGGAAGGCAGTGCCATACATACAGCTCTAGTCATTCCCTGGAGTCATACTCTTGCTTCACATTCAGCTACCATTGTAATCTGGGACCTTTCATTTATTTTCCTAAATCTAGAGATTCTCCAAATAAAAATAAAGAGGATAATAATATAACTTATCTCATTGTGTTGTTTTAAAGTTGTATGAGAAAAGACATGTAAGGTGTTCAACACTATATCCAGCACATCCTAAGTGCTCAACGAATGTTACCTATCCCGATGTGCAAAGACATTCTCATAGGGAGTAGGATTTTCTGGGTCTGTCTTGAGGAGATATTGATGGACAGAGTAAGGAAGCTATAAATGAAGAACATCCTGGGCATTTAGTTAATATAAGTTTTAATCAGTAGTGCAACACACATTTATGGCATGTCTGATATATTCCAATTAATGTATGAGGAACTGGAGATAGAAAAAGGAAAGACATTACATCTATATTCAAGTAAACCACCACTGTTCATTAGAATAGAGCCAAAATATAAATAGATAATAAAAAATAAAAGCCGCTGAGAAAGGACCTCACACACTTCCTAAATCATGCAAGACAGGGCTTCAAAGTGGAGCTCGGAAAATCACACATGACTTTTCAGAAGTCTACATGTCATTTTATATGTTGGGAAAGGATCTGAGTTGGGGACAGGATAAAGATGAAGCCGAAGACTTAAGAAAGTGTCATATAACAGAGGATAGTAGATGGCTGGCTGTCTGGGGAATTTCAGTTTTATCTTCTAAGCAATAAGAATACTTCAGTAAAGTATTCTAAGCAGGAGATGGACACAGTTACATGTATACTTAGGAAGTCCCTACAAAGATGAAGAGTGATTGAAGATGCACTATAACTATTTCTGTCAGTTCCCACCTGACAGAAATCATGAAATAGCTGTGGCCATGTGCAAAGGTAGGCACACACGAAATGAATTTGGCAGCTTTATCTTTGTCATCTTTTTAGTATATAGCTCAAATAATCAAATTCACTTAAAGATGACAGCTGTATATCCATTCCTATTATGTCTACATTCCAGGCATCAAAAATTTAAAAAATTTAAAAAGGGAAGGGGGGGACAATTGGATGACCCAGCCAAGTCAGCCCCTTTTAAAGAGCTTTACAGGGCTCTTACCCAACAGCTTGTTTTCATTCTTACTGGCTACTCCAAAATGAGATGAAAGTAGTTACACACTGCTACACTAGACAGTATGGGGGCTCAGTGTCTATAAAAGGCGGGAAAAGAATTATTAAGTGATTAACTAGCTGCTTGCATGAGTGGCACTGTTAAATGCTATTAAAGTAGTAGAGTTCTTGCTAAATGAAATACGTCAGAGAAAATCAGTTATCCTATGATCTCACTCTTATGTGGAATTTAAGAAACAAAATAGGATCATATAGGAAAAGAGAAAAAAATAAAATGAAATCAAAGAGGGAGGCAAAGCATAAGAGAGTCTTCATTGTAGGAAACAGAGTGAGGGTTGCTGGAGGGGAGAGGGGTAGGGAGATAGGGTAACTGGGTTATAGCCATTGAGGACACATGATGTACCGAACACTGAGTATTATATAAGACTGACCTCTACCTCTGAAACAAATAATACACTGTATGTTAATTAGTTGAATTTAAATTTTTAAAAAATCAGACTAAAAAAAAAAGGAAAAAAATAAAGTTATAGAGTTCTTTTTTTTTTTTTTTAAAGATTTTATTTATTTATTTGAGACAGAGAGAGTGTGAGAGAGAGCATGAGCGAGGAGAAGGTCAGAGAGCGAAGCAGACTCCCCATGGAGCTGGGAGCCTGATGTGGGACTCGATCCCGGGACTCCAGGATCACGCCCTGAGCCGAAGGCAGTCGTCCAACCAACTGCGCCACCCAGGCATCCCAAAGTTATAGAGTTCTAATGGGAACTGCCACTAAGGTAGATCTATGAAAATATGAAGAAGGGATTCTATTCTTATATCAACTAATAAAACAATTGTGCTAAGGAAAAAGCTACTTTTCCCTATATCCCCTTAGTCTTCCATGTGAACATAAAAATATTTGTTCAAACTTTTAGTTCTTCTTTCCCTGCATTTATACTCTTGTTTTTCTCTTACTGCATTCACTTGAATTGCAGTTCATAGTTGAAATGTAATGGGCATATTTGTCTGTCTTATTTCTGCTTTTAACATTTTGTCATTTAAAGTTTCTATTGTTGGGGTGCCTGGGTGGCTCAATTGGTTAGGCAGCTACCTTCAGTTCGGGTCATGATCCCAGAGTCCTGAGATCCTTGCTTACCAGGGAGACTGCTTCTCCCTTTCCCTTTCCTGCTCCCCCTGCTTGTGCTCTCTCTCTCTCTCTTCTATTCTGTCAAATGAATAAATCTTTTAAAAAAATAAAAAATAAAGTTTACATTGTTGTTTTAAAAAAACTAATATTCCTTAAAAAATTTTATACTTTTTCTTTTCCTTAGAAATTTTCTTATAAATCACTGCTGAATTATATTAAATGCCTTCAAGCACTTATTGAGTGGATTTTATCAATTTTCTCAGTTAATTTGTTAGTGACTTTATTATGACATATTTCTGATATTTAAACTGTTCTTCCCTTCCTAGAGTAAATGCTGATAGGTCATAGATTATTATTTTCATATATTGCTGAATTTTTTTACTTAAATTTCTCATCTATTTTCATTTGTGACTTTGGGCCTATAAATTTTTTATAACTGGCTTTGCTGCATTTTGTTGTTTTTTTATGCTGACTTTATAAAAATTATTTTCTATCATTTTCTATGGCCTAGATTAGTTTAACAATGGAATTACCTGATTCTTATGGATTAAATTTGAAAATGGCAGAATAACATGGTCCTTATGCCTTTTCCGATGTTAGATTTGAATAACTCTCCCAGCATCTTCTCTGATGATTGTTCACACACAAGCAAAGGATAGAATTTTAGGAGCCACTGCACTCCTAAGAAGTATGTGGGCTTGGGCAAATAAAGACCAGGGCTAGCAGTGACTTCTCAAACATCCTTCATTGTGAAGATATTTAGGATCTTTGTATACCCTTGGGCAAGGGCATAGTCTGGAGTACTAATAATGGCTAAGATAAAATTTTCTATCAGCCTAAGCAGATTGAAGTCAGGTTAAGTAGAACTTAAAGAAAAGATAAAAAAGAAAATTGGCTGTGACCTTTCTTACATACTCAAGCTCATGAAGTGTTGTATACTTGAATTCATTAGTAACACTACCTAAGCGAGCTACCTCAACCAACTCAGAGAGCTCCTAACCTTAGTTCTGTCTGCTAAGCCAGGGTTTGTCCATTTAAAAAAAAAAAAACACCCCTGCCATGTGCATAGCTGCATGTGTGCAGCTATATATGGACACATTTTATCACTGACACCATATTTTTTTGAATATTTTACTTATTCGTGAGAGAGATCAGCAGAGGCAGAGGGAGAAGCAGACTTCCCCACAAAGCAGGGAGCCTTATGAAGGACTCAATCCCAGGACCCTGGGATCATGACCTGAGCTGAGGGCAGATGCTTAACTGACTGGCCACCCAGGTGCCTCAATACCACATTATTTTTTTTTTAAAGATTTTATTTATTTATTTGTGGGGAGAGCACAGGCAAGGGCAGTGGCAGACAGAGGGCCAGGCACTCTCCTTGCTGAGCAAGAAGCCCAGGACATCCATCCCAGGACTCTGGGATCATGACTTGAACCGAAGGCAGATGCTTGACTGAGCCACCCAGGCATGCCATATTTTTGATGAAGATTTATGTTATTGGACCCTAAAGATTCCCAGATCAACAAATGAATGTCTCATAATCCCTTACATAGATGACTAGTGTCACATTTGAGAATTACTTTAATACTTAAGAATAAAATATATCCTTTATCTTTCTGTTTTCTTTTGTTTTCATCTCATTATTTTCATGCCAATCTCATTTTTTCCTCAGACATATTCCAAAATATGCTCTGCCTGTTTACATTGATTATCACAAGATTTGTATGCATATGCCATAAGAAACAAAGGATGAGGTGACATAGGTCTCAACTATAAATATAACTAGTTTGCTCCACTTTTTCCCAGTTGACAAGTTGTGTGACTGAAACAGCAAATCAGTTCAGTCAAATTGATTATGCAAAGTGTTGAGGCTTTCTGCGAAGAATCAGTCCCTAACTTTATAGAAAATGGAATCGTTGTTACCCTCTACTTCAGAGCCATATACTCCTTGGAAATGTGACTGTGTTTTGAAGACATGTACTTCTGTGGACTTAAGATTTGTGGAAACATTTGCTATATGATCTCTCATAGACAGCAGAAGCCAAGTTTTTCAAATCTAAATCCTTTGATGTAGAAGTTAATATGGAGTCGTCTTCTTTCTGTGGGGCATGGGAATCGATTCTATTTGGGAAAGGTAATACAAAAAGAAACTCAAAATTAATATTTTTAAATGCTCATATTATGAAGTGTTTTGAGAGCTTTATATTTATATATATTATATATACTTATATATATTCATATATATATTTATTTTTATATATTCATATTATGAAGTGTTTTGAGAGCTTTATATTTATTAACTCACTGAGCCCTCACAAGAACTCTCTATATATACATAGGCGTATGTTATTATAATCATTGCTGTTCGTATTTTATGAGTGAAAATTTTATAAAAAGATCATTTAGCAAGTAATTTGAATTAGGAGTCAAACCCAGCTAGTCTGTGTTGTGTGTGTGCTACCACCCTCTGTTACATTGCTCAGGTAGACTAGTAAGAACTAGTGGAGTAACTAGAAGATTAACCAAAGCTTAAAAACTTCTGAAACCTTCCTTTGGATTAACCCCTAATGTGTGCAGTGAAATCAAAGTCTCTAATAAAACAGTATTAGCAACAGTAGAATAACCAAACCCCACAGCAGAAACAGTGACCCCCGCCAAAAAAAAAAGAAAGAAACACTTAGTGACATCATAGAAAAAGCAGAAAAGAAAAAGAAACACATGCTGGACAGTCTAGCCTAGTCTGATTTTTCAGGCCACAGCAAGCAAGAAGGTATGGGTTAAGAAATTGGCTTCAATTGTACAGAGAATCGGACTTATTTACCTTCACCTTCATATATATCATATTGATAGTCCTATACTTTGTATTGTAGAATCACACTACTTGACACATTACCATTTTGCTGGTGGTGATTTTGGAGTAAGAACTTTGACATTATACAGTAAAGAAATGCTGTTTTGCTGGTTTAAAGGTTATTTAAAAATGATAACTACTAGGGGTGCCTGGGTGGCTCAGTGGGTTAAGCCTCTGCCTTCTGCTTAGGTCATGGTCTCAGGGTCCTGGGATCAAGCCCGGCATTGGGCTATCTGTTCAGCCAGGGGCCTGCTTCCCCCTCCCTGCTCTGCCTGCCTCTGCGTACCTGTGATCTCTCTCTCTCTGTCAAATATATAATAAAAAACTTAAAAATAAGTCTTTAAAAAATAATTACTAGCTTTCATTTATTTATTCATTTTCTAATTTATTGATTTAACATGTACTGAACACTTCTGGCCTTACCCTAAGTGTTGTCAGTACAACTAGGAACAAGGCCCCTATTATCTTGATGTGTATATTAATGGAACAGAGAGATAGAAAGAAGTAGCTAGACGATAATAGTGTAATGTGGTGATAAGTGCCAGAAACAAAAAGTAGGATAAAGGGATCTAGAAGGCTGGAGGGAGTGTCTGAGGAAGTGACATATGTGGAAACTCAAATAATAAGTAAGGTGAATTGAGGTCTGGGGTAAGAACAAGTGTAATGAATGCCCTGAAGTGGGGAGTAGTCTAACATGTCTAGAGCAGCTTGGAAGTCCACTCAAGCTGCAGAAAAGTGAGGGAGGGGAGCAATGGTAGAGGATGTGGTCAGGAAGATGGATAGAGACCAAATAGGTGGGGACTTGTAAGACATGGTATATAGATATGGGCTTCATTCTAAGTGTACCACTGAAGAGTTCTAATCAGGACCACGATTTAATTAATTTTAATACAGCTTCTGTGAAAATACAAAACTGTAGGGGACAGTGGGACTGTGGAGAGCAGTCAGGAGGCCATGGCAGGCATCCCAGGCTGGAGATGTTGTTTGCACAAGAACAGTAGCAATGTCAGTGAAGAGAAGTGGAAATTCAGAATGTATTTTAAGGAGGAAATAGGCCTTGCTGATGGATTGAATGTAGTTTGAAGGGAAGCAAGAGGTCGAGGATGATCCATCTGCTTTTTTCAGTCTGTGTGAAACAACAAGAACAACATTAATTCGGGCACCTGGGTGGCTCAGTGGGTTAAAGCCTCTGCCTTCAGCTCAGGTCATGATCCCAGGGTCCTGGGATTGAGCCCCACATCGGGCTCTCCACTCCACGGGAAGTCTGCTTTCTCCTCTCTCTGCCTGATTGTGATCTCTGTCTGTCAGATAAATAAATAAAAAATCTTAAAAAAAAAAAAAAGAACAACATTAATTACCTGCAAAATAGCCTAAATTCAGACTACAATTATTAGAGATTTGAAAAGTTAAGTAACTTACAATCATCATACTGTTTACATTTCAGATCAGGTTTTTATTTCAAACAGGATTTCAGTAAGATTTCCACTGATCTCGCTTCTTTCAATTCAATATTCTTCTTGCTTAAGAAGGAACCTCTGGGCAATTAAATCTACTAACATTAATTTTTCAGTAGTCCATCTGGTATCTCTTCTTTTCTGGCTAAAGTAATTTTTAAAACATTTGCTAAAGTGAGCAATTTTAGTAATCTTTAATGTATTTCACTTCTTGTTTTTCTATAGCTGGATGCCTGCCTAATCAAAATTTCACAAATTGGCTTGTTAAAAATTAACGAGATTTTGAGTTATCATGACTTTCACATCTTGGTCTTCAAAACTCTGCTCAGGTGTAGAAAAAATGCATTATTTCTAATCATTTAGAATGGTGAAATTCCTAAAGGAAGGGAAAAAATAAGGCATGTGATTGTCTTCAGCTCTGATCGCAGGACTAAATTTGTGTTTCACCTATACTGAAGAGGTTATATAATACTGTCTGTGTGATAGCCAAATGAAAGCCGGTGGCACCAGGAATGCCTTACTCTTTGCAGACACTTGGTGCTGGACTTATTTTTTTTTAAGATTTTATTTATTTATTTGATAGAGATCACAAGTAGGCAGAGAGGCAGGCAGAGAGAGAGAAGAGAAAGCAGGCTCCCCGCAGAGAAGAGAACCCAATGTGGGGATCCATCCCAGGACCCTGGGAATATGACCTGAGCCGAAGGCAGAGGATTTAACCCACTGAGCCACCCAGGCGCCCCCTCCCCCACCTTTTTAAAAGATTTTATTTATTTATTTGACAGACAGAGATCACAGGTAGGCAGAGAGGCAGGCAGAGAGAAAGAGAGGAGAAAGCAGGGTTGCTTGACTTTTTTAATCATACAGCTCAGCTGGACTAATAAGAGAGAACCTGAAAAGCATTTTGGCTTAAGCATGAAGACCTTTAAAACAATCTCAGCAATCATTTCAATGCGTATACCCAAGCTTCCAGTATTAATGCAATCACATTTTGCAGCTATGGCCAACAGTCTATGCATATTGAATGAGTTTTTACTGCTCATCTCAAGTCAGCCAGGGAATTAAGTATCAGGTTCCTGTTATTCAAACATGGAATTCACTTCAGCTATTTCTGAAACCCTTACTCTCTGCAGGTGAGAGTGCTGGATTTGATTTTTTTAGGAAGTAAAATAGATTTTTCTAAGTGGCCCAACCCTATAGCAACAAAAAAAGCTGCTGTAGCTTCACATGGTTCTCAGTACCTCTTTCAGCTTGTGAGAACTCCATTTCACAACCAGAAGAAAGTTATTTACTTCAGACCCCAACTGTTTGGTCTGGAGTTTGGCCAGTTCGGCCCTCATCAGCAGTTTCTTAAGTTTACTGACCTCATTGTAAGCCTCGGGCCTTGTAGGTGTTTGTTTTACCTGCCTTATTTCATAATTTTGACCAAGATCTGAAAAAAACGTATATTTATTAGGTAAGAGTAAGGCTTATAAACTGAATGAATTTGTCCTAAAAGGTGCCTCAATAATTCCTTTCTTTTTTTTTTTTTAAAGATTTTATTTATTTATTTGACAGAGAGAGAGATCACAAGTAGGCAGAGAGGCAGGCAGAGAGAGAGGAGGAAGCAGGCTCCCTGCCGAGCAGAGAGCCCGATGCGGGACTCGATCCCAGGACCCTGAGATCATGACCTGAGCCGAAGGCAGCGGCTTAACCCACTGAGCCACCCAGGCGCCCCAATAATTCCTTTCTTGATGATGATAAATATAGTTCTACGGATCTGCATCACTCAGAGACTGCATAAGAGCAGATGGGGATAAAAGGAATGAGCAAAGGGAAAGATGAAGAAAAAGGAGGAGAAAGAATTGTGGCAAACACAAAGGGGCAGGGATGAGGTGGGGAGAAACTGTCGTGTACTGCAAGTATGTAAACATGTGTGACATAGATCAGTGTTGAGGAAAATCAGCACTAAACAGTAAGTTATTATTTCCTCACCAATATATTTCTTGATATTCTGTATACCTGATATACATATACTTGATTACCATTGTTAATGATTTATTAAAAGCACCTTACAGATAGGTATCCTTATGCATATATTGTCAATTCATTTATGAATTACAGTGGGTGACTCATCCCTTTGGGTCCATCTGTGCCATTATTACCTTCAAGAAAGGAAATGAATTATCTATGAAGTGTATTTGTACATTTGTCATTTAATGACTTTAAACTGTGCTAAAATATCATTTTCTTATGTTCTCACCTTACATAAAATTTTAAATAAAAATTTAAACTTCTATATTAGAGGAGAAAAGTTCTCTTGATTTAAAAAATAATTCAGATTTTAAAAATGAGATAGGAAATGAGATTCCTCAACACTTGAAGTGTGATTTCTCATAATTAAACACATATTCTGGGCGCCTGGGTGGCTCAGTGGGTTAAGCCGCTGCCTTCGGCTCAGGTCATGATCTTAGGGTCCTGGGATCGAGTCCTGCATTGGGCTCTCTGCTCAGCGGGGAGCCTGCTTCCCTCTCTCTCTCTCTCTCTGCCTGCCTCTCCATCTACTTGTGATTTCTCCCTGTCAAATAAATAAATAAATAATCTTTTAAAAAAAACACATATTCTTCAAAGTCATTTTCTTCCGTTTTCTTTTCTCTGGGCTCTTTCTAATGAGTACTGTTCAGCTTGACACTTTAACTGTCGCTTTGCAATGGGTGATTTAAATTTCGTCTCCAGGCCCTGAACTCCAGACATAAAGCTAGAACTGCAGTCTCCCTCCTACCTAAAATCAATGTTGTGAATTTCTGCAGTATTGTTCTATAAGACAATCAGACAGCATCACTTTTCTGTTTAGAAAACTAAACTTTATACCAAGTCATTATTGTGAAAGATTATTAAATCTAAACTCCCCATTTTATTAGGGTTTTTCAAATTTTGTTCTCAGACTATATTTTAAAATTTATTTTTATCTCTATTTTTCACATATGCTGTATTCCATGCAGTCTTGTCTTGCCATTTGTCATAGACATCTTGGAATTTCTCTTTCTATGCCTGATGGCCTTTACTCCCTAGGGCAGCCATTGAGATGGATCATTGAGATCTCTTTTAAGGGAAGCTGCCACAGGGAGCTGACTTAACTGAAAACCTGCAGGAGCCAACGCTGTAAATGCCCAGGCCACACTTCCCTGGGCTACTCCCAGCCAGTGACTGAGCATGGTGGTTATGAGTACTGACTGTTTCCTGCCCTATGCGGTATTTGTCAATCCGGCAGCTTTGGTTCAGGAGCCCCCATCCTGCCTGAGCCTTTCTTAGAACGGTACCGTCATCTGAAGCTGTTATTATTTAATCTTCCTTCTTTCTAACCTTTTAGAAGGGACAGGACTGCAACATGGTCTGAGGCTCTCCCTGTCTCCTCTTGCATCTTTACTCTTTATTCTTCATTAGTATTTCCCGCAATAAATCTCTGGCATGAGTAGGCCCATATTGGAGTCTGCATCTCAAAATACCTTCTCATCCTTTAAGATCCAATTCAAATGCAGTTCATCAATACTTTTCTTGTTAACTGAGTGTAACTTTCTTCCTCTCCTGTCTCATATTCTTTAATTTCTCTTTTCATATTTCGTACCTTTTTAAAATTTATAAATAAGATGTTTAATAGTAAGGTAAAATAAATCATTGTTTGCAATCACCTAAAGGCAGCTGTCCCTATTAAAGGAAGCGGGTAAACACATAGGCCAAGGTTGAAAAAGAGGATTGGTGAACAAAAATAGCTTGAAAAAATTGGAGTGAGGGTTTTGAAGGGGCGGGGGGTGGGAGGTCGGTGTACCGGGTGATGGGTATTATAGAGGGCACAGATTGCATGGAGCACTGGGTGTGGTGCAAAAATAATGAATACTGTTATGCTGAAAATAAAAAATAAATTTAAAAAAATAAAAAAATGATAAAATAAAAATAAAAAACAGTTGGCATCTTAAAAAAAATTGGGGTAGGTGTAAAACCAACTTGAATATTATAACCATTCATTTACATTTACATTCTCCTGTATGATATATAATGGTATGATTATTTAAAAATATTTTAATTTGTCTTCAAGGAAAAATTGACATTGCTGGGATCAATAACAAATCAATCCTGTGGATTCTTATTCTCTTCACACACGGCGTTCTCTACTTTAAGATGGACACTACAGGACTGTATATTTTTAGACCCCCAGATTCACATAAAGGTCTTTTCCCTTTATTTCTTTATTTTTTTCCTCCCCTTTTCCTTCCTTTCTATTTCCCACTACATCCCTTTCCCTCTATCTTTGTCTCCTTTTCCTTCCCCTATGCTTACCTTTCACTTTTATCCTTTGGAGATAAAATGCAAAGTAGCATGCACAGAGCTCAAAAAGAAGCATGAATATGTACTATAAGAGCACTGTGAACAAGAATATTATCTGGACAAGGGACTTGAGATAAACTGGGAGCTATTTTAAAGAAAAAGTATAAAGGTGTAGGAAATTTTTAGGCAAAATTAACGTGTATAGTGATAGAGATGATAAAAAGAACATGTAATTTGTTGGTGCTGGTAAAGACCTTAGTATGTATTTGGATTTTAAGTTGCAGAGAATAAGAGATCTTTTTTTTTTTTTTTAATATTTGTTTATTTGAGGGGCGCCTGGGTGCCTCAGTCAGTTAATCTTCTGCCTTTGGCTTGGGTCATGATTCAGGGTCCTGGGATCAAGTCCCACGCCGGGCTCTCTGCACAGCAGGGAGCCTGCTTCCCATTCTCTCTGCCTGCCTCTCCGCCTACTTGTGATCTCTCTCTCTATCAAATAAATAAATAAAATCTTTAAAAAAAAAGATTTATTTATTTGAGGGGCACCTGGGTGGCTCAGTGGATTAAAGTGGGTTAAAGCCTCTGCCTTTGGCTCAGGTCATGATCCCAGGGTCCCGGGATCAAGGCCTGCATTAGGCTATCTGCTCAGCGGGGGGAGCTTCCTTTCTGCTCTCTCTGCCTGCCTATCTACCTGCTTGTGATCTGTCTGTCAAATAAATAAATAAAGTCTTAAAAAAAAAAGATTTATTTATTTGAGATAGTGAGAGAGCACACACATGGGCACAAGCGAAGGGAGGGGCAGAGGGACAGGGTGAGATCTCAAACAGACTCCCTGCTGAGTGCGGAGCAGGACTTAAGACTGGAACCCAGGAACCTGAGATCATGACCTGAGCTGAAATTAAGAGTCAGACACTTTATGAACTGAGCCAGGTGCCCCAGAAGATAGATCTTCTATGTTATAATAATGCATTAGAATATATTTCCTAAGGTCAGTAGTGAACTGATGAAGAATTTTTGTTTTTTTGTTTTGCTGGGTTTTTTTTTTTTTTGCATTTTGTTTTATTTTGTTTATGTTGGAATTTATATAATCAGATTTGGATTTAGGTCAGATAACTCTGATGCTGGGTTAAGGGTAGACTGGAGGAAGGGGGCTATATAATGTCTGGTATAATATACCTAGGGTGCCAGTTTATATGTTAATGGGTTAGATACTGAATATGTACATGAATGGTTAGATATATAGCCAATTCATTAAGGAAGTTATTGACACCCACTGAAATGCTTAGCTCCTAAAGAGGAGAACTCTACCATTCAAATATTCCCAAATTATTGCAAAATGTTTCCTTGGGTATTATGTAGGGTTGGTAATTAGTTTATAAATTCAAGACAATTACTAAGCCATATGAAAGATTGGCATTCTTCATAGTTTATCAGTGGTTAAATGAATGTGGTAATCATGGTGTTTTAATTAAGTGAGAACATTTTCATGGCTCAATGTCAGTAAGGGAGCCTGTTAACCCACATGAGAGGATCTGTTCATAATCAGGTCAGCCATGACCTTCAAGGAACTATTCACAGAGAAATTTGGAGGACTTCTTTATGTTAACCATTGAAATCTGAGGCTAAAGGTAGCAGCATTTAGTAAGAAATCCTCAAAGAAGCCTCCAATCGTACCATCCTAGCACAGTTTCCTGGGCCACTCATGTGATCAAAACTATTACGCATTTCAGAACACCTAGAGCTCCAGATAAGTATGTGATATCAGGCCTGGGTGCCAAAGCCTGTCCATGAATATGGCTGCTACTTTATGGTGCCACACTGGAAGCCATGCAGTAAGTTTATGTCAGCCCTTACTAAGTGGTTGTTTAGCAAACATATTTTTATTTGAGCTGCATGTAACTATGAAATACCTGTTATTACTCCCATTTTTATAGGCATTGAAATTATACCCCAAAAAGGTTAAGTTACCAGCTAGTTATTGCAGAGCTAGGAAGAGGTGGAATAGGCAATTATTTCACAATGTAACATTTACTGAATAATGATTATATAAAAATAAAATACTCTGCTTTATTACTCTCTCCATATATATATGTGTGTGTGTGTACACACACACACACACACACACACACACACATATATGAATGAAACAGTTCTGATCAGCTGCAAGGGCCTTTCTTCTGCGGCATTCTAATAGTGTGATAAAAGTGTAAATGTCAAACTCAGGAGTGAAAGATAAGCACCTCTTGGCAGATAGGCTAAAACATGTAAGTGTCCCTTGTATTTCAAGATCTAAAATACTAATTTAATAAAATCTATAAGAATCCTTCTTACACTCCTGCTTTGTCTATCATTCCCCCGTTCATACTAAAACACACAGATATGTTCCGGTAAGGACATAATTTAGCACTTGTAATTTTTAAAAATGGTAACCTTATAAGAAAACCCTGTAGCTTATTCTAATACATAGCAATACTTCAAGAAAAACATATGGAAATTTATTGAACTACTTTAACATACCCTACCTTCTGCGAAGTAAAGAAAAATGTACTTTGGTTTTAAAATGAGGATGATGTACTAATGCTTTATAGATGACAAGAAGGTAAGTAGTTCTTTAAAAATTTTTTGAAGCTTAGAAAAGTGGCTATCATTTAGAAACAAAAGAATCTTACAAAGATAACTTGAATATTTACAAAATGAAATTGAAAACTTTGTTTTCCAAGATTATCATTTTAACTGAACTCCTAGTTCTGGACAAGCTTAGCAATTGGAAATTTGGAATATAGCAATCAGTAACATGACTAATTGATGGTAAGTAAATAGTTTTATTAATATCATAGTTTACATCCTTCTAAAATGTACTGAGAAGTCTTACTTGCTGTTTGCTTTCATTTCCCACTGATAGCAGGCGCAGTAAGATTCATCCAGTGATTTGTTCAGTTTGTATTTAATTAGGGCCTGTCATTTGCCTGACATTGTTGTGGGTTGGCACTATGTATAAAGCCTTTGTTGCTTGCTTACATTTTAGCAAAAAGAGACAGAAAAAAATTTTATATCAGTATGGTGCGTGGAGCTAAGAGCAAGGGGTAAGAAGAGAAGAGTGCCAGGAGAAGACAGTAAGGAGAAGAGGGAGTATCCATGTTATATGGATAGACAAAGGTGAACTCCTCTCCCAAGGCAAAATTTGAAAAGAGGCCTGAAGCAGGTGAAGAAAAAGCCATGCATCTATCGGGGGGAAATGTTCAGGCAGAAAGAACAATAAGGGCAAGTTTAATGAGTTTAAGAAACAAGGAAGTGTGGCTCGAACACAGTGAATAAGGGAGTGGTGGTAGGCATGAAGAGAAAGTAGTGAGGCCAGATCACTTAGATCCTCATAGCACATTATAGAAGCTTTGTCTTTTACTTGGTTAGATGGGAAACCAGAAGGGGGCTTTGAGCAAAGGTTGATAGTTTATATTATTTTGAACGGCTTTGTGGCTCTGTACTGTTTGGAGAATAAATTATAGGGGAGCAGAGAGACCAGGAATAAGCCATTTACGGTAGCCCTTATTGTAGTTAATGTCCTAGGCTAGAGACAGTCAAGGTGGTAAAAAATTGTTGGATTCTAGAGATATTCTTAAGAGCAAGGCCAGTGAGATTTGCCATTAGGGATGTATAATTGAAGGAAAAGAATCAGGATGGCTCTAATTATTTTGGCCTGAGAAAGTAGGAATGGAGTTACTGTTTACTGACATGGAAAATACCATGTTGAAAGTAGAAATGTCAGTGTTCATTGCTGAGCATTTTAAATTTAAGTCACATATATCCAAAAGGAGATGTTAACTAGGCAATGTGATGCATGAGCCTGAAGTTCAGAGGAAGTCTAGATTAGAAATAGGAATTTGGAAGTAATCAGCAAAAATGGTATTTAAAAGCAGGATATCGAATGAAATCATAAAAGGAGTAAATGTTAATATATACTTCCTTGTCTAGTTATCAGAAATTTAGTTTATTTTTTATTAATTTATTTAGTTTATTATTTTATATAAAGTGATACTCTAGATATTTATTCAAAGTTCTGAATGCTTAATAATTGCTTTTAATAATATATTCAGTAAAACCTTTTTTTAATATTTGAGCAATTTACTTCTACATAGCTAAGCTTAATGAATGAATTTTAAGTTTTTTCTGTTACTATATGATATCTCTGCATTTTACATTTTCCCATAATGCTTAGTAAAATACTTGACATGAGTTTCAAAAAGGTATTTAATTAATAAATGTATTGGATATCAAAGACCTAAATAAGAACTCAGAGGATTTATTATGATACATCTACAATTTGATGCTCTTGTTAAAATACAAATTTAAAAATACAGTCATTTGTACTGTAAAGGTTTCATATTTCTTATATCCCTACATGAAGTATAAGACTATAAAAACGAGATTTAAGTTCTGTCATAGAATTACAGCTGCTACTGCTGTTGTGGTGTTGAGCTGATGCTGCTAGCACGGTTGTAGTAATTTATTGAAAATTTAGTATGTGTTACTTGACATACATCATTTCTAGTATTTTAATAATCTTGTAAGAAAGTTGCATTGTGCCCATTTTACCATTTTTAAGTTGAAGACAAAGAATAAAAGAAAATAAATTATATGTGAAGGATTATAGAGTAACAAACTGGGGAGTCTGGATTCAAACCCAGATCTCTTTGACTTAGGAGAACAGAATTTTATTGTTATTCTGCCATCACCCCAATCTAAGTAGTCTACTTATAGAACGCACATTAGTATATGTATGAGACTGAGATATAATAGAAAATACCTTCATTTTGAGGAAGTGCAAGAGAGGAAAAGAAAGAAAAGAAACTCAACCTTTACACAACATGTAGAACATTGTCTTTATTCTTGACAGCATGAAAAAAGGAGCAGAGTGGTCAATTTTCCTTTTGTTCCCTAAAATTTCATAGACATGTTTCAGATGTATAACAGCCAGGTTTAGAAGGTCATGTTGAGTCTTTGCTTTTATGGCTTACATTCCAGATACTGATTTAACATTTGCTGTGCACCTAGTATGTACTACCTTTAATGCTGGAAGCTGAAATCACAAAGATAAATAAGTCATGGTCTTAATTTGCAAGGAGATTCCAGTTTTTTTGAGAGACACAAATGAGTTAACCAAAATTATAATACACTGTGGTAAGTGCTCATGTAGGAGGCCTCCACAGTTACTTTATTGCATAACAGAGGGAACTGACATACTTCCTTGAGAATGTGATGCCTGTGCTGAATTTTGAAGGATGAAAAGTGCTAGCCGGTCTAGGAAATCCTCCAGATGGCATAAGCAAATATCTGTTTAAGGAACTATTAGCATCTTACTTGGACTGGACTAGGCATCTGAAGGTAGGAGTAGGGTGATAGGGAGGAAGTGAGCTGATGAGTATTCAGGAAGGGGACTAGACCTCGTTCAAGTCTGTATAATTTATACTAAGGCATTTGGACTTCAGCCTTGAGGAATATCTAGCTTGGGAGTGACATGATAAGATTCATAGTGTAGAAAGCCACCTGGCTGCAGTGTATGGAATTTACCAAAGAAGGGACAAGGCCATTCACCAATAGGAAGACGCAGAACTTGTAGTTATCTAAGTGAGCAAAGATGATGATATGCAGCAAAGGAGACGGAAACACATAAAGCTTAGAAAGTTCGGATCAAAGTCATTGACTAGATGGGTATGAGAGAAAAGATAAGCCCTAATTTGCAAGTTTGGGGAGCCACTTGGAACAAGCGTAGTTGGATAGTGATGAGATGTTTTTTATGTGTTGTTATTGAAGAACACATGAGTTTGATCATATAGGGTCAATAGCAATTGTATTCATAAGTCTGACACTCAGAAGCACTATCTGGGCTAGTATTACAAACCTAGAAGTCACAGGTATTTAGATGTCAGTGAAACCGTGACCATAGATGAGATCATTTCCTGAGTATGATCTAAGATTGCTTTAGAGGAGCAAAAGAAGACCAATGAAAGGTAGGAAAGGGAAAGAATGGTAGTAAAAGGGAAGGAAAGAAAAGGAAAGGGAGGAGGAAGAGGGGGTTGGGAGATCCCAACACTGAAGTGTCTGTGAGACTCCCAAGAAGGGCTTTTAGAAGGATATAGTTAAAAATTAAACAGAAAATTCCGGAAGTGATGCCACCAACTTTGGCTTTCTTTTTCAATATCCCTTTGGCTATTCGAGGTCTTTTCTGGTTCCATATAAATTTTAAAATTATTTGTTCCATTTCTTTGAAAAAGATGGATGGTACTTTGATAGGAATTGCATTAAATGTGTATATTGCTTTAGGTAGCATAGACATTTTCACAATATTTATTCTTCCAATCCAGGAGAATGGAATATTTTTCCATTTCTTTGTGTCTTCCTCAATTTCTTTCATGAGTACTTTATAGTTTTCTGAGTATAGATTCTTAGCCTCTTTGGTTAGGTTTATTCCTAGGTATCTTATGGTTTGGGGTGCAATTGTAAATGGGATTGACTCCTTAATTTCTCTTTCTTCTGTCTTGTTGTTGGTGTAGAGAAATGCAACTGATTTCTGGGCATTGATCTTATATCCTGACACTTTACTGAATTCCTGTACAAGTTCTAGCAGTTTTGGAGTGGAGTCTTTTGGGTTTTCCACATAGAGTATCATATCATCTGCGAAGAGTGATAATTTGACTTCTTCTTTGCCGATTTGGATGCCTTTAATTTCCTTTTGTTGTCTGATTGCTGAGGCTAGGACTTCTAGTACTATGTTGAATAACAGTGGTGATAATGGACATCCCCTGCCGTGTTCCTGACCTTAGCGGAAAACCTTTCAGTTTTTCTCCATTGAGAATGATATTTGCGGTGGGTTTTTCATAGATGGCTTTGATGATATTGAGGTATGTGCCCTCTATCCCTACACTTTGAAGAGTTTTGATCAGGAAGGGTGTACTTTGTCAAATGCTTTTTCAGCATCTATTGAGCGTATCATATGGTTCTTGTTCTTTCTTTTATTGATGTGTTGTATCACATTGACTGATTTGCGGATGTTGAACCAACCTTGCAGCCCTGGAATAAATCCCACTTGGTCGTGGTGAATAATCCTTTTAATGTACTGTTGAATCCTATTGGCTAGTATTTTGGTGAGAATTTTCGCATCTGTGTTCATCAAGGATATTGGTCTATAGCTCTCTTTTTTGATGGGATCCTTGTCTGGTTTTGGGATCAAGGTGATGCTGGCCTCATAAAATGAGTTTGAAAGTTTTCCTTCCATTTCTATTTTTTGGAACAGCATGGAGGTTCCTCAAAATGTTGAAAATAGAACTGCCCTATGACCCAGCAATTGCATTACTGGGTATTTACCCTAAAGATACAAACGTAGTGATCCAAAGGGGCATGTGCACCCGAATGTTTATAGCAGCAATGTCCACAATAGCCAAACTATGGAAAGAACCTAGATGTCCATCAACAGATGAATGGATAAAGAAGATGTGGTATATATATACAATGGAATACTATGCAGCCATCAAAAGAAACGAAATCTTGCCATTTGCGACAACATGGATGAAACTAGAGCGTATCATGCTTAGCGAAATAAGTCAAGCGGAGAAAGACAACTATCATATGATCTCCCTGATATGAGGAAGTGGTGATGCAACATGGGGGCTTAAGTGGGTAGGAGAAGAATCCATGAAACAAGATGGGATAGGGAGGGAGACAAACCATAAGTGACTCTTAATCTCACAAAACAAACTGTGGGTTGCTGGGGGGAGGAGGCATTGGGAGAAGGAGGGTAGGGTTATGGACATTGGGGAGGGTATGTGCTTTTGGGTAAATTGGAAAGGGAGGTGAACCATGAGAGACTATGGACTCTGAAAAACAGTCTGAGGGGTTTGAAGTGGCGGGGCGGGGGGTGGGAGGTTGGGGTAACAGGTGGTGGGTATTATAGAGGGCACGGCTTGCATGGAGCACTGGGTGTGGTGAAAAAATAATGAATACTGTTTTTCTGAAAATAAATTGGAAAAAAAATTAAAAATTAAAAAACAAAACAAAACAAAAAAATTAAACAGAAAAATGAGAAAGAGTGGTGTCAATGAATCTAGAGAGAAAACAGAAAAATTCAGAACAAGGTTAGAGATAGATCAAAGATTTATCAGTTCCTCAATGTCAGGCTACATGATCTGATCCTCAAGAGCTAATAAGATGTGAAATTAACTCTCTAATAAATTATAAGTGCAGTATAACTTAAATAAATTTAAATAAAATGCAAAAAAAAAAATCCTGGGGAGGATAGTAAGTAAAGGATCGCCAATAATGAAGAAAGTTTTGGCTGAATTCAGTAGGCCTTTGAAACAATTTGCAAACCATGAATTTAAGGGTTCAAACTATTGTGTATTTAATAGACTATTGAGGCTACCAGCTCATGTCTGGCAGTTTCCACTTTTTTTTTTAAATTTTTTTCAGTGTTCCAAAATTCATTGTTTATGCACCACACCCAGTGTTCCATGCAATGCATGGCCTCCTTAATACCCACCACCAGGCTCACCCACCCCCCTCCCCCCCAAAACCCTCAGTTTGTTTCTCAGGATTCACAGTCTCTCATGGTTCCTCTCCCCATTCCGATTTCCCCCAACTCACTTCTCTCCATCTCCCAATATCCTTCATGTTATTCCTCATGATCCACAAGTAAGTGAAACCATATGATAATTGACTCTCTGCTTGACTTATTTCACTCAGCATAATCTCTTCCAGTCCCGTCCATGTTGATACAAAAGTCGGGTATTCATCCTTTTTGATGGAGGCATAATACTCTATTGTATATATGGACCACATTTTTATCCATTCGTCCATTGAAGGGCATCTTGGTTCATTCCACAGTTTGTCAACGTGGCCATTGCTGCTATGAACATTGGGTACAGATGGCCCTTCTTTTAATTCCAGCTGTATCTTTGGGGTAAATACCCAGTAGTGCAATTGCAGGATCATAGGGTAGCTCTATTTTTAAATTTCTTAAGCAATCTCCACACTGTTTTCCAAAGTGGCTGTACCAACTTGCATTCCCACCAACAGTGCAAGAGGGTTCTGCTTTATCCACATCCTCTCCAACACTTGTTTATTGTCTTGTTGATTTTGGCCATTCTGACTGGGGTAAGCTGGTATCTCAGTGTGGTTTTGATTTGAATTTCCCAGATGGCTGTGATATTTTCATGTGTCTGTGAGCCATTTGTATGTCTTCTTTGGAGAAGTGTCTGTTCATGTCTTCTGCCCATTTTTTACCTGATTATCTGTTTTGTGTGTGTTTTGAGTTTGAGGAGTTTCTGTTGCCATTGGAGACATATCCTTTTTTTTTTTTTTAAGATTTTTTTAAAAAAATTATTTATTTGACAGAAATCATGAGTAGACAGAGAGCTAGGCAGAGAGAGGGGGGAAGCAGGCTCCCCGCTGAGCAAAGAGCCCAATGAGGGCCTCAATTCCAGGACCCTGAGATCATGACCTGAGCCAAAGGGGGAGGCCTACTAAGCCACACTGGTGCCCCTGGAGACATGTCTTGAAAGAAGTTGCTGTGGTCAATGTTGAAGAGGTTACTGCCTATGTTCTTCTCTAGGATTTTGATAGATTTCCTGCCTCACGTTGAGGTCTTTTACCCATTTCAAGTTTATCTTGGTGTATGGTGTAGGAGAATGGTCGAGTTTCACTATTCTATACATAGCTGTCCAATTTTCCCAGGACCATTTATTAAAGAGATTGTCTTTTTTCCACTGTATATTTTTTCTTGCTTTGTTGAAGATTATTTGACTATAGGGTTTAAGGTCCATATCTGGACTCTCTGCTTTGTTCCACTGGTACTAAGTGGAACATTTTTCCCTCCACTAAGTGGACATTTCTCATTGCACTTAGGTTTGCAAAATTTTAAACTTTTGTGTTTTCACTTAGAAATTCCTAAGTTTAGATGACATTCTTATGTCAGAAATGGGCTGACAGATGAACCTACAGTTAAGCAGACTCAAGGTTTTAATGATACCTTAACTTCTCTGGTTTGATCTCATGTTTTCAAAGGCCTTTACAAATGCTTTCTCTTTCTCATGCTAGGATGACCAACTGTCTCAAGCTAACCAAAATTTAGCACTGCAAGTCTGGTATCTTAGACAACTACTCAGTACCAAGCAGACCAGGAAAGTCAGTCACCCCTTGCAGAGTGCTGGTAGGGTATAGCAGGCCCAAAAGTTACAAATCTGAACTGACCATTCAGTTGAGTGAGCTGAAAATTAATACTAAAGTAAGAATCCTTTATAAAGAAAACCAAGTTAAAAATCAAATGAATGAAAAAAACAATTTCAAAATGAAATCGTGAGAATCAATCATGGAATCAAGCTACTGCTAATTATGCCAAGTATTTGTGCAAGAAAAAGAAAAGTAGAGTTGTATTTTTTGTCTATTTGTTTTTGGGTTTGGGTTTTTTTTTTTTCAGATGGACAAATAACGAAGTACAGACAAGGTCCACTATGGTGTTTAGACTGATCTTTCATTTACCATACACACTATGAATTTGTTATTCGATTTCAGCTTTGGGTATAACTTAAATGGTCGTTTTAATTCTTACGTACAACGGCTCTTTAATCTTTATATTTCCCTTTGCATTTGTCAAGTGCTTCATATTATGTTATTATTTTTTCCTGTTTTCTACTTAGATTCTAAGTGGATATCAAAAAACAGTGGTAGGACCCTCCTCAGGTAACCAGGAACATGGTCCCAGGAGCTGATAATGATGACATGGCAAGATAATTAAAGATAATTAAAACAGCTCTCTTTCCGGGGCGCCTGGGTGGCTCAGTGGTTTAAGCTGCTGCCTTCGGCTCAGGTCATGATCTCAGGGTCCTGGGATCGAGTCCCGCGTCGGGCTCTCTGCTCAGCAGGGAGCCTACTTCTCTCTCTCTCTCTCTCTTTCTCTCTCTGCCAGCCTCTCTGCTTACCTGTCATCTCTCTCTGTCAAATAAATAAATAAAATATTAAAAAAAAAACAGCTCTCTTTCCTATGAGACTGTAGATACTACAGTAGAAACTGCAGTATTTCCATTATCACAGGGAACAAATAACTTCTCAAGGCCTGATTATAAATCTCAAACTAACATTATAGGCAACTAAATGCTTTTTAGTAATTTTATTCAGAATTGTCAATAAGTAGAAAATATCTTCTCAGTCATTGCATATCAGTAATTACATCTGATTCCTTTGAAACATGTGGAGAATAATAATTCCATGGTTATTTAGCTCACTTGAATGAGAGGCTTTCTCTCTTAAATATTAGACCTCCCAATAAATGTTACAAAGTACATACACATTTTTCATTCCTTGTAGCAAAATAGAAAGTCAGTTTTAGATTTTGGGTTTTGTTTTGTTTTTTTAAATACCCTTTCTCAGTTTTCATCCCTGGAATGAGTCTGAGATTCATTGTCTACTAACTTTGAGAGCCTAAATAATATGCTTACAAATAGCTTTTCTTTAGAAGCTTGACATACTGCCCAAACTTAATTTATCTCCCTTACATATAAATTTCTAGAATCAGCATCCAAACTTTAGTTTCCTGTTAAAATAACTAATTAGACAAAATGCATACCCAAGCTATAGGACAAAAACTGTTACAGGTCATATTACATTTTATTTTAAGCTCTCCCAAATAAACTAAAATGTCATTATGTTCTGGTTTTTTTAAACATCTTTTTTATTTATTTGAGAGAGAGTGAGCTGGAGTAGGGGAAGGGGCCCAGGGAGAGGGAGAAGCAGACTCCCCAATTGAGCAGGGATCCCAACGCTGGGCTCGATCCCAGAACCCTGAGATCATGACCTGAACCAAAGGCAGTAAAATATCATCATTTTCATTTCCATCTTCCCTGTGTTAAGTCTGAGCTATTTTAATTTCTTCTAGTTAGGTTTTAATTTATATTTTTGCTCTATAATCTTTATTCTTCATGTACATCTTTGCTCATGTTGGGTTGCAGAGAAGTAGCTAAATAATGAAAAGCTTATATTTGGAACAGCGGTTTTGAAGATAATTTCCATGTACTAATTTACTTACCATTTTCTGAACACATATTTTTGATATAGAATGCACTGGTAAATAAAGTTAGCAAAATCTTTATTCTTATTTTGCTTACATTCTTATGCATTCAGGAGTAGAGTGGTAAAGAATAAAATGCAGTTAAATGAATAGTACAATTTGCTAATAAGTGATCTCAAGAAAATAAATTTGAATCTGTGGTAAAGAGAGATGAGAATCTCTATAGATTGGTTGATTAGGAAGGCTGAGACCTAAAATGCTTGAAGGAACTAACCCTGCATTAAATGGTAAGGTTAGAGGATTCCAGATAGAGGGGAGCCCAAGTAAGCAACTGCTTAGCTTAGAACAATGTTTATGTGTTTTAGAAGTAGAAAAAGAGAGACAGACCAGGATAGCTAGAGCATATTAAATGAGGATGAGAGGATAAGAGATGAGCAAGAATGGAAGTTGAAGAAGAGGAAAAATATTCAGGAATTGAACTTTTTTGGCATTTAAAGGTTATATTAAGGATCTGGGACTTCTTCCCAGAAGCAGTACAGTCATTGGTAAAAGGCATGAGAACGATCTAAGGAAAAGAGTGACGAGAAGTAATTCTGATTTTATTTTATTGATCACTCCCAGTAGCAGCTTGGAGAGTGGACAATACCAAAGAAAAAGGGACAGCAAGAATACAGTTAGGAATATACTTCAGTACACCAGACAAAAATAACTGTGGGTAGAACTGGGATGCTTTTAGGGAAAACAGAAAACCAGTCAGCCTTCTGTTTTTAAACACTAAACCTATAGAATTTGCTGATGAAATGGGTGTGGGTGATGATTTTTTTTAAAAAGAAGCAATCAAGGATTATTCTTTTCTGCCTGAGCAACTGGGTGAAGAGTTGGCTTATCAACAGAGATAGGAAAAGTGGATAGGGAAGAGAGAATCAGGATTTCTGCCTTGGGCCATTTCATTGTGGGCTTTCTAGGAGATACATGAGTAGAAGTGTCAAGTAAGCAGTTGGCTATATGATTTCTCACTTCAGTGAAGTCTGGGTTGTTATTATAAAAAGAAGAGCTGAGAGAAGAAAATGTTTCAAGTTGGAAGGAGTGAACAACTTAGAATTCTGCTGAAAAGAGAAGTATGGTCACAGGGAAATAAGCACTTTGGAAACTGATTATTTTAACAAGAGCATTTTCAGCAGGTGGTGAGGATGGATTCCATACTAGAGTGGATTGAGGCAAGAACAGTGTTTGGGAAAGAGGAGATCATGACCACTGAGATTTTAATTTCTGCTTCCTGATACTGAGTGCCTTTTCAAGTACTTGCTGATAATTGATATATTTTCCTTTATGAAGGGTCTATTCAGATTTCTTGCTCATTTTGAGAGGTTGTAGGTAGAAGTTTTTCCTGAGATACAGGTTTTGCAAATATTTTTTCTAGTTTATGACTTCCCTTTTTATGTCATTTAGGGTATTGTTTGAAAAGCAAAATATTCTAATTTTGATAAAGTCTAGTTTATCAAATTTTTCCTTTTATTATTAATGCTTTTTGTTAGAAATGTCTAAGAAATCCTTGCCTGCCTTTAGTTTATGAAAATATTCTTCTGTTTTCTTCTAGGATTTTTATGATCCTAAATTTACTATATATGTATACATATATTTATCTATCTATATATATGGATATATACATACATATGTGTGTGTGTATATATATATATACATATACCTATATATACATATGTATATATACAGACCAATACAGATAAGCATATTCCAGTCATCTCTACTAACTGTGTCTATTTTTTGATCTGTCAGCTTATTTATCTGCTTTTTTATAGTATGTAAGTTCATCTCTGTTATTTATGTTTATACCACCTATGTTTTATGGCATTAAAATTGCTTTATTTTAAAACCTTTTATGTATAATATGAAAAACATTTTTATATGTTTGATTTCATTCATTCATGATAGTCTTTTAATTGGTGAGTTTAACATTTTTATATGTATTTTATATGTATTTTTAGTAGTATGATATTGGAACTTTTTAATATGATCTTACATTTTGTATATATTCTTATTCTTTTTTTCCCCTTTTCGGATTTCTTTGGATAAGGTTATTTTCTCTTGGTTTAATGTTTATATTTGTGGTATTTTTTCCTTTATGTTGGCTGTCTTTAACATGCTCATATTTATTTACTCACTGTTATTTCTTAAGAATTATTGATATCTGTATCATATCCCTAGTAAGAAATATACTTTACTCACTTCCATGTATTTTTGGTCTCCAAAGACTCACATGTATTAAAATTATCATTTATCTCTATATAAATAGAATATATTTTCTCTTCATTTCTTTTATTTGGTCTTAGTTTTGTTTATTTGGTCATTCACTTATTTGGTATGGTAGCATAATAAAGCACACCAAGACGGTACCTTTACTACTCAAAATTTCTTAATGGTATCTCCAGGGTCTGTTTCTCTTCGTGTGAAAACATCCTCCAAAATGGTTTTCATATACTCTAAATATTTTTATGATACTTGAACATTTGAGTAAAAATACAGATAAATATAAAATTCTAAATTCAGATTCCTTTTTTTACTTTCAAAAATCACTTTATTATCATTTTTATTAAAACACAGTACACATATAGAAAGTGAAAAATCATAAAAGGTGACTTATCACAAAATAAATTCACCCATGTTACTATCGATGAGATTAAGAAGTAGAACTCTATTAATATCCAAAAAGCACCCTGATGTGCCTTCTCTAACGTACTACTCCCTCTCTTTCCTGAAATGTTTTCATTATCCCTTTTCTATTATCATAGATCAGACTTGTGCATTTTTCTTAATAATTAGAATCATACTGTGTGTATTCTCTTATATGGATGCTTTTTTTCCCCTCAATGTGATGTTTGAGAGATTTACCATTTATATTGTGACTTACATTTATTGCTTTATAATATTTCATTATGTGAATATACTTATTTTACTGTTGAGTATATCCAGTTTTTGCCTGGTGTAAGGAGTGCTGCTAGGAACATTCAGGCACATATCTCTTGGTATGCATGTACATTTGCTAGTAAAATGACTAAGTCTTAGACTAGGCCAGTGTTGAATTTCAGTAGATAACACGGAAGAACTCACTTCTCTGCTGTTTTCCCTCCTGAATTTTAGCCTTTCTAGTCCTTGTTACTGCAGCAGCTTTCCTTATCTTTAAAAGGATTAGTTTTGCATTTTTTCTGGGCTTTTTAGTTGTTTAGAAGGAATGATAGTCTGCTAAAAGGTAGTCCAGAATACCTTCTATATGAAGCATAACTATATTCATTCTCTTTTTTAAAAATTGCCCTCATGGGGCGCCCTTGGCTCAGTTAATTAAGCATCTGTCTTTGGCTCAGGTGGTGATCCTGGCTGGGGTCCTGCGATCAAGCCCCACATTGGGCTGCAGGAAGCCTGCTTCTCCCCTCCAGCTCCCCCTGCTTGTGTTCCCTCTTGCTGACTCTCTGTTTCAGGTAAACAAAATCTAAATGAATAAATAAATGCCCTCACATAATTAAAATATGTGACTAATTTGCTTGTAAAGATATCCTTGAACTTGCTTACATGCTATTATTTTTTATATTCCCATATTTGTCATTTTCTAACCGTTTCATTTTCCTTTCTGTACAACCAGTGGAGTAATTTTAAACTTTTCCATAGTTAAGATGGCCTTCTAAGTCTATCCTGATTTTTAGTTATAGGTTTAAGGATTTGGAGAATGGCATGATTTTTTTTACCAAATTATTAAAAGCAGCCACATTCTTTGCCATAACCAACTGAAGAATTTGTAAATAGTCAACTTGGATATGATTAATTCATATCCATTTACAAAATCATAAATTACACAGCATGTTGTTGGTAGATTATAATTTCTCTTTCAAATATTCCTCTACTGGGATTGCTACTGGGCTTTTTTCTCTTGCTCGTCACTTACTGATGCTTTCAGGGACATGAGGGAGCAAGTAAGAGAGCTGAAGGACAGATGAGTTTTATATCCCAAACAGGAATTTCAAAGAGAAGATAAGAGAAGAAGACAAAAACGTTTAGTCATCCACCTTTCAGAATAATCAAATTCAACTTTCAAAAAGGAGGTTTGAGAGAATGTAACCTCCATTCTTTTATTAGCAACATTTCCTTTTCATGCTGTGACTGGGATAAGTTAAACATGGCAAGTAAATAGTTCTCTCTTTTTATATATCATTCACTTGATTAAAAAAGAGATGAAGATTTGTCTCACATTTTGCATCACTTTCCCAATTTGAAGACAATTCTGTATTAACATTTCATATAGCTCATTCATTATCCTCACTGATGATCTTCTTTATCGTGCCAGATAACACTAGTTACTAACCAAATATTTCTTCTGCTTCCTCCTTAGAATTAGAATTTTTTGTTTTTTAATATGTGCATGCATTTAAAACCTACATTTCAGGGCACCTGGGTGGCTCAGTGGGTTAAAGCCTCTGCCTTTGACTCGGGTCATGATCCTGGGGTCCTGGGATTGAGCCCCGTGTCGGGCTCTCTGCTCAGTGGGGAACCTGCTTCCTTCCTCTCTCTGCCTGCCTCTCTGCCTGGTTGTGATCTCTGTCTGTCAAATAAATAAATAAAATCTTAAAAAAAAACCACCAAAACCCTACATTTCCCATCTCTCTTTACAAATAGAGGTAGCCAATGAGACAGAAGCAAATACGGAATTGTAAACAGGTATTTACAGAAAAGTTCTTTAAATGTAGCTGACTAAGGTTGGAAGAGACTCCTTTGGCTTTATACTTTACTTCTTCATGCCTCAAAGAAACTGTCACCATCATTCCTTAAAGCTATTTTGGGAGAAATAAAGCAAATGAAAGAAAAGTTGGGTAATCATATCATGGTGTACATATTCTGAAGCTGCTAACAATAATAACATGCAATCTGATTCCCAAAACTTTCTTTCACAGCTCTCTACCTTATTATAAGCTACTGTCTCTGCACATTTGCGTGTCATCCTTGCGCAGGGGCCATGCTAATCTTCTCTGTATCGTTCCAATTTTAGTATATGTGCTGCCGAAGCGAGCACTGTCTCTGCACATTTGCATAAACAACTCACAAGGTGAAATTGAGGTTTTGGAACATAAAAATGTAAAATGTAATTTATTATTCTTAAAAGATAGCTATAATTTTGTGATTTAATATGAAATGCTAAAATGTAGTAGTCCATTTATAATATGAAAACAATGGGTTTCAAAAAAAAAAAAACAACCCAAAACAATGGGTTTCATTGTCTTACTCATGAATATTAATATTGGTTTCAGGTTTTTGTTATTTAGTTATTCATAAGAATTTTTAAAATTTATTAGAGAGGGAGCACAGAAACAGGGAGAGGGGCAAAAGGAGAGGAAGAGAATCTCAAGCAGACTGCCCGCTGAGCTCAGAACCTGATGTGAGGCTCCATCTCACCACCCTAATATCATGACCCGGGCAGAAATTGAGAGTTTGTCTCTTAACTGACTAAGTCACCTGGGCGCCCCGGGTTTCAGGGTTTTAAAATTTGTATTTGATTTGCCTGCATTCCAGAGAATACTTGCTTTACAAAGATAACATGACCACTTGCCTACAAAAGCATAGGAAGCACCTTCTCTCTCTAGTTCACAGTGTTATCAACATTTTGGCCCCTGCTTATTTTTTAGCTACTTAGTATCACTGTTTCCCAAGGTGTATCTCCTGATACATAATAGTTCACGTATTACAAAGAAAATGGAACTATTAATATTTAAACTCAAGCAGCATTCAGTATTCATGAAAATATTTTCCATTTGGCTTTAAAATTTGTCAACTTATTTTTTTCAAAGAATTAGAATAATTTTATACTCCTTCACAGTAAAATTATGAACTATATAAATGTTTTATAACTCTTACTAATCAGAGTAGTGAAACCTCATTAATTTATATCCTTAATTGATAATTGAAACTAATATGGATAAGATAGATATTGCAGTTTACATTTACTAAACCTGTGTAATAAGAACTGACTTCAAAAACTAGACCTGATTTCAGGGTGTAGGTAAAGGTATAAAGAACAAGTTTTTATATCAGTGTATTAAAAAAGAGTATACATCTTTAATTTCCAGAAAGAGTCCAAAGAGGCCAAATTTTCTAATATAACAGGCAAAAGGAAAATTTAGAAATACAGTCATATTTTTAAGCATGTGTATAATGATTTTTTCACAAGACCCTTTTCTAAGTTTTCACCTCGGTTAGTTCAGATTAGTGAGAGCATCTGTATACTTACTTCACTTCAAATGTTAAACAAAATACACTACTTAAATATTATCATTTCAGCTTAATATGAAAGTGGAGAAAGTCTAAAGGATTGTAAGAGCTAAGTAGAAGCATAGCAACATAACATATGGTATATTTTAATTCTTAGGATGCAGCATATATGCTGAAATATAAAATTAATTTTTTGCCATCTATGTTAGAAAATTAGAAAAACAGAAAAATATAAATGCCTGAGCCTTTCTAAAGATCTCTCTATAAATAGCTTAAATTTAAAACACTGACCAAACCAGTGAGTGGCAAAAATGTGAGGCAACATGATCTCTCAAGCAATTGTGAAATAGTACAATCACTTGGAAAATGATTTGATAGTTTTTTTTTACAAAGTTATATGTGTACTTATCTCAGCCATTGTGCTTCTAGAGAAGTGAAAGAGTATGTCTCTGTAAGGTTTTATACATTATTATATATAAGATCTTTATTTTTAGTAATTAAAATCTAAAAACAACCCAGATGCCATCATCTGAATGGAGAAACAAATTGTGATATATGCATACAATAGGAAAATACCTAAGAATAAAGAAGAATTAATAGTTAAATGTTCCACAGCATATATGAATCTCAGAGTAATTATGTTGCATGAAAGGAGGCAGATAGGGCCCCCAGGTGGCTCAGTTGGCTAAGCAACTGCCTTCGGCTCAGGTCATGATCCCAGAGTCCCAGAAGCGAGTTCCACATCGGGCTCCCAGCTCTGTGGGGATTCTGCTTCTCCCTCTGACCTTCTTCCCTCTCATCTCTCTCTCACTGTCTCTCTCTCAAACAAATAAATAAAATCTTAAAAAAAAAAAGGCAGACAAATAACAACACATACTGTATGCTTCCATTTACATAAAATTCCAGAAAATGCAAATTAATCTTTAGCAACAAAAAGCTTCTTAGTGGATGGCTAGAGATGGAAGAGGATGATATTAAAAAGAAGAGGGAGGACAGGATTAAAAAAAGATACACAGGAACATTTGAGGATAAACAATCTGTTCATCATCTTAAATTTAGTAATGGTTTCCCTTTACTATACATATATCAAAATGATTAGTTATACAGGATAAATGTGAGCAGTCTGTTGTATATTTCAATTTATACCTCAGTAATCTACTAAGAGTGAATTCAGGTGAATCAGAGACCAAAATGAAAGAAAGCATAGTTTTAACATTTAATAAAATAAACAAAAATTTCTGTGGCTTTAGGATTTTTAAAATCAGATATGTGAAGTACAATCCCAAATATGAAAGCTGGAAATTTTAGCTATATTTTTAATTGTAAAACAGCATTCACAACAAAGGTACAAACTAAGAAAACAGAAAGCTTGTTTCTAGGAAGAGAAAATTCTACACTGAATTGAAAAAATAAACAAAATCTGATTTGGAAATAGCACAGCAAATGAGTAGGCAATTCATAGAACAGGAAGTTACTATTGTACATAGAAAACTGATAAGAATTTTTTTATTCTTTTTTTAAAGATTTTATTTATTTATTTGACAGACAGAGATCACAAGTAGGCAGAGAGGCAGGCAGAGAGATGATGGGAGGAAGCAGGTTCCCTCCTGAGCAGAGAGCCTGATGCAGGGTGCAATCCCAGGACCCTGGGATCATGACAGAGGCTTTAACCTACTGAGCCACCCAGGTACCCCAGATTTTTTAAATTCTGATAAAACAATGGCAGAAATAGAGGGAAGCATGAAATGTATACATGGCTGGTGATTGGTTTAACTATTTTCAAGTTACTGGTGTATCTTTTAAATTTGATTATTCATTTTTTACTTCCTAGCAAATCCACTGGTAGTTGTGTGCCCTAGGAAATTCTAGGATAGGTGCACAGGAGACAAGCACTGTTATTCTTTGCGCCATTCTTTGCAACACTGAAAATTGCAAACAAGCTAATTATCAAATAGGAGTGAATAAATCCTTTCCTATGATGTAATATAGTAGTTTAAATCAGTGGTACTCAACCATGGATGATTTTGCCCTCCAGGGACATTTGGCAACATCTAGAGACATTTTTAGTTGTTAGAACTATAGACGGAAGGATTTTACATTGCTATGGTTACCAATAAGGGTGAGCATCTTTTCAGTTGGTAGAGAGGCCAGGGATGCTGCTAAACATCCTAGAATGAATGGGGCAGTCCCACAACAAAGAATTATCTGACCCAGGATGTCAAAAATGTTGAGATTGAGAAACTGATTCAAATGAATAAACTACATTTATGTGCATCAACATGACTGCATCACAAAAGCATACTATTAAGCAGAAGGGACTACTTGCAAAAATACAGATGATAGTACATATAAACTTCAAAAAACCACATATCACTATATATCATTTATAATCACATACATTTATTGTAACTTTTGAAAAATGTTGATGGAAATGATATGCATTGACATTAATAGGTGCTTACTCTGAAGCAGGTGGGAAAGTAAAAGAATGCTAGTGATTTTTAGCTACTTATTTTTTAAAAAATAAATAATATGGCTATAGCAAACATGACAAAATATTCATTTTTGGTGAGTCCTTGGAACATTATTATAAAATCGTATCTTGGTAAGTTTTGAAATCTTTATAATACCACTTCTTGTTAAAAAATCTACTTATTGAATTCATGAATTAACTGGAAACCCCCCCAAATTAAAACAAAACAAAACAAAACAAAAAAACCAGTAGAAAGAAATAGATTAAAACAGAAGTAAAAGAATCAGAAAAACATTTTTTTTAAATATTGTATAAAGTCAAGATCATCTTTTTAAAAAAAATGTGAGTAAAATAAAGTTTTGTTAAACTTAAAACCAAAAAGATAAATTAATGGTAGCTATAAAAAAGGAGTAAAAGTCAAGATTAGGTATAGAGGGATTATGGTAATAAAAATACCTTCCACAAAAATAAAAGGGCAAAGAATATGAATAATTAATAACAGAGTAAGTATTCTATAATGTTAACTCATTGAAGGAGCAAGAATAATGTCAATAAGCTATAACATGCATTCAATAAATAATTGAAAATTATACCAAAGAATTAGATATTATATAGTCATTAAAATTATGTATTTACAATGGACAGGTTTTTTAATACAGGGGAAATACAATGTTAAAAAGTAAAAAGTATCAAATACAGCATGATCATAAGTACTTAAAATAATCACATATAAAAAATTAAAAAGCAAATATGCCTAAGTGCTAACTAGATATACTTGTAATTGATAGGACTGTGAGTTCTTTGCCCCTTCTGCTGCTTCTTTACAAGTTTTTGTACTTCGATTATTTTACTCTATTCTTAAAAATATTTTAAGGTCTGTTATCAGCCCTGCCTCTACAACATGAAGTCTTACTATTAATTTTTTATCAATATTTTAAATCTGAATTCTATTGTCATTAAACCAATTATGGTATGTTATTTGAGAGAAAGACTTGTATGATTCAGACTCATCAAGTGTGATTCAGATATTCATCTGTGAATTTATGTCCCCAAATTAGGAACAAAATATATGACATGTTTACTACAAACATGGTTGGTATAAGTAATGGAAAGCTCATCTTCCAGAACCACATATATTGAACAGGAAATGGGGACTGGTACTCCGGGATAAGCTTACAAACCCTGTCATTGAAAGGAAGACTCCTACTCAATGAGTCAACCAGCTGTAAGAAACTGTAACCACAGCTGGACATCACTGGTATAATGACCAGTGATGCCACAGAAGCTATTTTGTGTCAATATCAACCTATTATTCTATGAGCTTTATGGCTCTACCTATTTCATATTGAACTTCCATAATCCTGAGAAGTGGAGTTGGATAGTAGACAAAAATAATGCTCCTTAATGGCACATTCAGTGTGACTCACTAGAAGGTACGACATATTTATCATTCCTTATTCTGGAAAATTGTCCATCATTCAGAACAGAGTACTACTAAAAGAGAAAGAATTTCCCAATTTATTAAGACTGTCACAGTAAGTCGATTGGTATGAACATGTACATCTATTCAAAACCTGTCAGCTATTTGCTCCTTCAGAAACTGTTCTCCTTTTACTTTTGAGGAGCCTGCCATATCTCAGTTCTTTTATCTTATCATCAAACCGTATTTGTTTCCTTCACTGTACCCTCTTCTTGGCAATCTAATAACATGTATATCCCTGCCCCCCCGGAAAAGGCTGTCTTTGCTCCCCTATTTCTTCTCTCCATCCCCTCTTTGCCACCCCTCTCTTTTCAGACTCTCACTGTTTCAACTGTTATCTCTAGAATTAGGTGTTTTTACTGGTCCTTTACAGTATTCCAAATATTCCTCCAAGTACTTTATATATGCTATCAATTTTATTCTCTCATATAACCCTCCCAACAATTTTATGGGCTAAGTATAATTATTTCTTCTCTTTTAAGTGAAGAAACTGAGGCACAGAGATTAATTTACTGGTCTAGGATTGCATAGGTAGTTATAAGTGATAGGTTTGAATTGAAGAAACTATGGAAAATTAACTTGTTTGTGGTGAGGATGTAGGTTTTTCCCCATTTCCAGGATTTTGATGTCCATAGTACTAATCAGTGGATTTTCTGTTCCCCCCTTCATTTTTCCCTTTTTTCTCCTGATGTCCACCATGCTATTCCTTATGTTCCACAAGTAAGTGAAACCATATGATAATTGACTTTCTCTGCTTGACTTATTTCACTCAGAGTATCTCTTGCACTTCCATCCATGTTGACACAAAAGTTGGGTATTCATCCTTTCTGATGGCTGAGTAATATTCCATCATATATATGTACCACATCTTCTTTATCCATTCATCTAGCCCTTCTTCTCACTACATCTGTATCTTTGGGGTAAGTAGTGCAATTGCTAGGTCATAGGGTAGCTCTGTTTTTAATTTTTTGTGGAACCTCCACACTGTTTTCCAAAGTGGCTGTACAAGCTTGCATTCCCATCAACAGTGTACCTCTCCAACATGTGTTATTTCTTGCCTTCAATTTTTGCCATTCTGATTGGACACACACTGTTTCCTTTGATGTGTTTGACTCCCTTATTTTCCATCTGTTAGCTTATGCTTAGGCCACTACTGAATTCAGGATTCTTAAACTGGTTCAGCAGGATCTCTTCATTATGTAATTTAACCTGATACATCATCTCTGATGTCCTTTATCATAGATGCATTAACAGCCCTAACCACTATTGATATTTAGGGTTAATAGGCCTGACTCTTACTGTACTTCATCAAATAAGAATATCTCCATTGTGTGGCATCAACTGCTGTGAAATTATATGTTCTAATTTACCCTTCCAAACTTGGCAGGAGTTGCTGTTTTCTAAAGTTCAGCTTCCAAATTCCTACTGTGGCTGCTCTGTTTAGCATAACTGTGCTAAACACTAATGGAAGGATAGCAAGATGTAGAAGAGACAGTTCCTGTCCATAGGCCATTTTTCTTCCCCCAAACTTGGTATTGTATGTCGTTTTCATGGTAGGTGTGCTTTTGTATCATATTGTTTTTTAAATTTTCATTGGCCAAACACTTTTCATTCATGTTTATTGTCATTTGATTACACTCTTTGGAAAAATAACTGTTCCAAACTTTTGCCCATTGAGTTGTTTGCAGCAGTTTTTACATATTTTGGATATGATGATTCAGACATCTTTTTCTGCCCTGTAGGTGATCTTTCACTTTCTTAAGAGTATCTTTTGGTACCACTAAATTAATTAAAAACAGGATATTTTAATATAATTCAAATTATCTTTCCTGCTTATTTCTTTTATATCCTATGTTTTGAAAATAGTACCTATTCATTCTGTATTTCCTTCCAAATGTGTTGTTATTTTATCTTTATAAGGAAGGGCTAAGGCTCATTTTCTTCCATATATTTATTGAGTTTACCCAATAAAATATATTGTAAAGATTCTCCTTTCCCCCACAGCACTACAGTGTTGCTTTTGTAATAAATCAAATGACTGTACTCAACTGTACGTGTATGAGTTTGTTTCTAGACCATCACTTCTATCACTTCTGTAGTGAAAGATAAATATAATATATAGTCATGAGAAAACATCTGACAAACAAACATTAAGAGACATTCTATAAAATAAATTTATAGTTTAAAAAGTTTGTAGTTTAGTTAATAATATTGTACTGATACTAATTTCATACTGTCAAAAGTTGGGAAACTCATTCTTCCCCTTTGTAGAGGTAAGAACATGTATAGATTGAAGCAGGAGGTCTGAGCCTGTGGCATAATTCACATGTATTATAGCTAATTTTATTTTTCTTTCTGAAAGGTATAAATTAGTTTACTTACCTCTGACAATAGTAAATACCTGGAGAATGTCTTTGTATGTGAGTTTTTTTTTCATAACTCTAATTCTCTTAATACGCAGATTTGTGTTTTTCACCTTTTGGAAATTTAACTCCATAGTTCATTAATACTTTACTCACCTCTGACTTTCCTGTTCTTTTTTGAATGTGTATTCATTTGTTTCCAGGAATGAATTCTGCATTTATTTTATCTTCTCCTACATAGTGTGATTTTGCACAACTCATCCATTTGTTCATTTATTCAATGCATATATATATATATATATATATATATAATTTCTAGGCCTTGTTTTAGAAACTGAAGGTGTGGCAGTAAACAAAACAGATAAAAATCCCCATCCCTGTGAAAATGACATTCTAATATTCTTACATTATGGATTTTGAGGGTTTTCTATGTATTCAGCTTATTGAGTTAAATTTATTTTATTTTGCCAATTATTATTTAGTTGCTGATAGCTTCTTCTTATGCTCAGTGTTCCCTTTATGTTATATTCTGTTCTTATGACTAAAGTACATCCTAGATTCCTCTGTCTCTTGAATAATCTGTTTTTCCCTTTGAATTTATTTGTTCTTTTTATTCTGGTCTTTTAAATCTGTTATTTATTATTATTTTCATTTCTATTGATTACTCATATTATTATTGAAGCATAGCATTATTATTCTGGAAAATGAACAAGGAGTCCCTTCCCTACTGTTGTGTGGGTAGAGTAATGTCTCTGGCAGTCTTCTTCTGTGAAAGGTCACCTCGGGGTGCATATTTATGGAGCATGTTGTGAGACTGAGCACCCCTAAGGTGCTGTGAGGTTGGCTCTCAGAGGTCACCAGTACCCACACTGGAAGCCATTAAAGAAGAATCCTCAGGTTTCACTTCTGAGAATGAAACTCAGCCTACCAGAAAATCTAATATTAGGGGCATGGAATAAAGGGGGGAAAGTGTGGAAACTGATATAACTGTCATTCAAAAATACTAACCACTAATGACTGCTTTTTATTCCTCTTCTCACTTCTAGGACCATGCTTATAATTAGGATTCTGCTTTAAAGAGTTGCTGCCATGTGCTCTTTCTTCCGTCTCTCAGGTTTGCCTGTAAACCAACTTTAATTCACTTTTCTTCTTTTACAAATATATTAAATTACTTCAGTAATTACTTCGTTCCAGTCTCCTTGCTATTATAAGTTAATTTTCTTTCTGTGTTTTTCTGCAAAGTATTTTCAAGTGGGTCACAGAAGAGTGGAGAGGAATATTTGATGCATTTTAAGTCATGTCCCCCACTTCCATATGTATGTATTATATGTAGTATACTAGACATTAAGGCAGTAAAACAAATATTTTGATGGCAGTTTATTGGGAATGCACATATCCAGAACTCCAATGTAAAGAATAATGGGAAAATAGAAAGCATTTAAAAATGAATCCTATGGGGGGCCCAGGTGGCTCAATTGTTAAGCGTCTGCCTTTGGCTTGGGTCATGATCCTAGGGTCCTAGGATCCAGCCCCACATCGGGCTTCCTGCTCAGTGGGAAGCCTGCTTCTCCCTCTCCCTCTGCCCCTGCTTGTGCTCTCTCTGTCTCTGTCAAAAAAAAAAAAAAATCTTCAAAAAAATTTTTGATAAACTGAATCATATAAATAAAATATAAATTATAAGTGGTATAAATAGAGATGACAAGTCAGGTACTTAACTTTTCCTTTTTAAGATTTACTATGGGTGTCTTTATTGCACATGTGTTCCAGCAATGTGTTGAATCGGTAGCAGAATGTCCACATATTAGTCATAGGCAACTCCAGTTCATTATGAAGTCACCCATAAACAAGTCACTAGACACATAGGTCACAGACTAATCCTTGGACCTGGGAAGTATTTCTTTTTTTACCCTTTCAGTTCTTTTTCTCATTTGCCATATAGGTTGTTGAAGGAAATGAATGAGTGAAAGTTGTGTTACCTCAGATGTATTTGTGTGTTGTTTCTCTTTATGCTGTTGAAATCCCAAACCCAGGTCTCTATGTTCACCTTTAGACACCATTATTCGTAATACTGTAATAACTAATAATCAGTGTACGAAGTGCCTTCAGAATAATGAATATCTGCCCCTTAATAATTACGCAGTTCAGATGGCAAAAAGTTTTCATTTAAAGGTGGTTAATTGCACAAGATATGAGAAGAAGCATTCTGAAATTCTATCCAGGGATGAATCTCCAATGAAAATACACATACATACACATAGTAAATGGATGATCTTACATTTAAACACACACATGTAATAAATGGGATTCACAATAACATAGCTTAGAATGTGTCACCAGTTCATAAATGAGAATCTGTACTTCAATAATTCTGACTTAAATTATGCATTAAAAAAATTGAGTCCCTGAATCAGCAGTAGTTATTGATGTAAATGTTTTGACGAGAGCCTCTATTGACATTTGTTGTGGTCCATTAAAAATTCCTTGTGAAAAAAATCAATATTTAATGGCTTTATGAGTTTTGTTAATGTTTCTGGCCTTTGTTTGGTCTCTAGCTGTCTACCAACCTGAGATCCACGGTGACCACTGGGTACCATAGCAAATATAATTTCAAACATATTATTTATATGATCATATAAATGTTTAAACACTGACTATATTTTGAATTTTTATTTTGTTTGATTGTAAATATTTATCATCATAACTCTGTAAGCTCTGGTGGTTTAGTGGGTTAAGAAAAAGAAAAAGAACAACAAAGAGCAAAACTTCTAGTGATAATTTTTAAAAAGCAAAACAGGGCTAAATATTCTATACACTGAAACTACTACTTACATTTTAAGGGAGAAGATATATTGCATCCAGCATTGTCAGTTCTGTATTTAAATAAGTAGAATTGTGTAGTAATATATAACAAAAATGTTACTAATATTTTATTTATAGTACTGTATAGTTTACAAAAGGATTTAATATTATCTCTTTGTAAGCTTTACAATAAACCCATGAGGATATGTTTTAAATATTTCCATTTTTGGTGTAAGGAAGGAGAGGTGTTTTTTTTTTTTATGTTATGTTAGTCACTATACGGTACGTCATTAATTTTTGATGTAGTGTTCCATGATTCGTCGTTTGCGTATAACATCCAATGCTCCATGCAATACATGCCCTCCTTAGTACCCTTCGCGGGGCTCACCCATCCCCCCACTCCTTCCCGTCTAAAATCCTCAGTTTGATTTCCGGAGTGCATAGTCTCTCATGGTTCATCTGCCCCTCCAATTCCCCCCCTCTTCATTTTTCCCTTCCTTCTCCTAATGTCTACCATGCTATTCCTTATGTTCCACAAGTAAGTGAAACCATATGATAATTGACTTTCTCTGCTTGACTTATTTCACTCAGAGGATCTCCTCCACTTCCATCCATGTTGATGCAAAAGTTGGGTTCATCCTTTCTGATGGCTGAGTAATATTCCATCATATATATGGACCACATCTTCTTTATCCATTCATCTGTTGAAGGGCGTCTTGGGTCTTTCCACAGTTTGGCTATTACAGACATTTCTGCTATGAACATTGTGGTACATATGGCCCTTCTTTTCACTACATCTGTATCTTTGGGGTAAGTACCCAGTTGTGCAATTACTGGATCATAGGGTAGCTCTGTTTTTAATTTTTTGTGGAACCTCCACACTGTGTTCCAAAGTGGCTATATCAACTTGCATTCCCACCAACAATGTAAGAGAGTTCCCCTTTCTCCACAACCTCTCTTGTTATTTCCTCTCTTGTTCATTTTGGCCATTCTAGCTGGTATAAGGTGGTATCTTCATTGGGTTTTGATTTGTATTTCCCTGATGGCTAATGATGATGAACATTTTTTCCTGTGTCTGTTAGCCATCTGTATGTCTTCTTTGGAGAAATATCTGTTCATGTCTTCTGCCCACTTTATGACTTGATTATTTGTTTTTTGGCTGTTGAGTTTGAGAAGTTCTTTATCTTGGATATCAGCCCTTTGTCTGTAGTGTCATTGTAAATATCTTCTCTTAATCTGTGGGTTGCCTCTTTGTTTTCTTGACTATTTCCTTTGCAGAAGCTTTTTGTCTTGATGAAGTCCCAAAAATTCATTTTCGCTTTTGTTTGTTTTGCCTTTGGTGACATGTCTTGAAAGAAGTTTATGTGGCCAGAGTCGAAGAGGTTACTCCCTATGTTCTCCTCTAGGATTTTGATGGATTCCTGTCTCACATTGAGGTCTTTCATCCATTTTGAATTTATCTTTGTGTATGGTGTAAGTAACTGGTCAAGTTTCATTCTTCTGCATATAGCTGTCCAGTTTCCCAGCACCATTTATTGAAGAGACTGTGTGTTTTCCATTGGATTTTGTTTTGTCACATATTATCTGACTGTAGAGTTGAGGGTCCATATCTGGGCACTCTATTCTGTTCCACTGAGCTATTTGTCTGTTTTTGTGGTGATACCATACTATCTTGGTAACTCCTAGTATTTGAAAATGTTCTCTGTAGAGCATTGAACAGGTTATTACTCAGTACATGGGTGTGAAGACTGGGGAAAGAATTAGTTGAAAGAAATGGAGGTAATAATGACTCCATTTTCAGAATATTAGCCAGCAATATTAGCCATAGAGTTAAGGTCCATAAGATCTTAGCAAAATTTATTAATGAGGATGATTCCAAAAATGGAAAGCAAAATTATAGCAAATTGAATTAGTTTATAAGAATGAGAACATGCTGAAAAAAGAAATAATTCTAACACATATAGAAAAAATAATTGATAAAATTCAATCCCCGTTCATTATAGAAATGTTTAACAAATTAAGCATAGAAATAAGATTTTTTACTTTGAAAAAAGGTACTTAGAAAATATTATGATTAATATCCTTGTAAACGGGACAATGCTACAAATAATTCTCTTAAAGGAAGAAATAATTTAAACAGTTTCATAAGTTTCTGGCTTATCTTTTTTGAGTTCTGCTTCACAAAAATGTATTGTGCTCTTATTTTTCCTCCTTTTTACACAATAGGTAGCATTCATTTTATAATCTGCATTTTTTTCCCTCACTTAACAATATATTCTGAAAGTTAGTGGGTATTAGTTGATAGAGTTTTGTCATTCTTTTTCATAAGTTTATAATACCCAATTCTGTAAAAGTACTGTAATTTTTTATGTGGACATTTAGGTTGTTTCTATCTAATATCTTGCAATTATAAACCATACTAACAAAGCAAATCTTTTGCATATATAGTTTAACATTTTTGGAGGTATAACTTAAAAGTAAATTTCTTTAAGGTATAACTTAAAGTATAACTTAAAAGTAAATTTCTAAAACTAAGGTAAAAAAATAAGTGAACATTTATGTTTTGTTACATTTTGACAATTTTTTTACATAGTACTTGAAACATTTTTATATTTTCACTGGCCTTAAAAATATTTGTTTCCCCACAGATTTACTAAAAGGCTATGCTCTCAAACTCTTAATTTTTTTCATCCTGATAGGAAGTTTTATCTTGGTATTTTAGTTTTCATTTCTGTTGTTAGAATTGCAAATGATTATGATGATTGTAGCTGAATATCTATTCATAAATTTAGAAAATTGTCTGAGTTCAGTTTCTTATTTTTTAAAATGGATTGTTGGGGACTTTTCTTTTTTTTTTTACTATTGGTGATGACTTTTAATATAATACCTCCAAATGCATGATCCATAAAAGAACTAATAAACTGGACTTCATTAACGTTACAAATTCTGCTCTTCAATAGACAATGTCAAGGGAATGAGAATACAAGCCACAGACCTGGAGAAAACACTTACAAAATACATATCTGATGAAAGACTTTACCTAAAATATACAGGAAACTCTTTTTTTTTTTTTTTAATTTCTTTTCAGTGTAACAGTATTCATTGTTTTTGCACCACACCCAGTGTTCCATGCAATAGTGCCCTCCCTAATACCCACCACCTGGTTCCCCCAACCTCCCACCCCCCGCCCCTTCAAGACCCTCAGGTTGTTTTTCAGAGTCCATAGTCTCTCATGGTTCATCTCCCCTTCCAATGTCCCTCAACTCCCTTCTCCTCTACATCTCCCCATGTCCCCCATGTTATTTGTTATGCTCCACAAATAAGTGAAACCATATGATAATTGACTCTCTCTGCTTGACTTATTTCACTCAGCATAATCTCTTCCAGTCCCGTCCATGTTGATAGAAAAGTTGGGTATTCATCCTTTCTGATGGAGGAGGAATACTCCATAGTGTATATGGACCACATCTTCCTTATCCATTCATCTGTTGAAGGGCATCTTGGTTCTTTCCACAGTTTGGCGACCGTGGCCATTGCTGCTATAAACATTGGGGTACAGATGGCCCTTCTCTTCACTACATCTATATCTTTGGGGTAAATACCCAGTAGTGCCATTGCAGGGTCATAGGGAAGCTCTATTTTTAATTTCTTGAGGAGTCTCCACATTATTCAAAGTGGCTGCACCAATTTGCATTCCCACCAACAGTGTAAGAGGGTTCCCCTTTCTCCACATCCTCTCCAACACATGTTGTTTCCTGTCTTGCTAATTTTGGCCCTTCTGACTGGTGTAAGGTGATATCTCAATGTGGTTTTAATTCGAATCTCCCTGATGGCTAGTGATGATGAACATTTTTTCATGTGCCTGATAGCCATTTGTATGTCTTCATTAGAGAAGTGTCTGTTCATATCTTCTGCCCATTTTTTGATATGATTGTCTGTTTTGTGTGTGTTGAGTTTGAGGAGTTCTTTATAGATCCTGGATATCAACCTTTTGTCTGTACTGTCATTTGCAAATATCTTCCCCCATTCTGTGGGTTGCCTCTTTGTTTTGTTGACTGTTTCCTTTGCTGTGCAGAAGCTTTTGATCTTGATGAAGTCCCAAAAGTTCATTTTCGCTTTTGTTTCCTTTGCCTTTGGAGACATATCTTGAAAGAAGTTGCTGTGGCTGTGCCTATGTTCTCCTCTAGGATTCTGATGGATTCCTGTCTCACGTTGAGGTCTTTTATCCATTTTGAGTTTATCTTTGTGTATGGTGTAAGAGAATGGTTGAGTTTCATTCTTCTACATGTAGCTGTCCAGTTTTCCCAGCACCATTTATTGAAGAGACTGTCTTTTTTCCACTGTATATTTTTTCCTGTTTTGTTGAAGATTATTTGACCATAGAGTTAAGGTCCATATCTGGGCTCTGTACTCTGTTCCATTGGTCTTTGTGTCTGTTTTTATGCCGGTACCATGCTGTCTTGGTGATCACAGCTTCGTAGTAAAGCTTGAAATCAGGTAACATGATGCCGCCAGTTTTATTTTTGTTTTTCAACATTTCCTTAGCGATTCGAGGTCTCTTCTGATTCCATACAAATTTTAGGATTATTTGCTCCATCTCTTTGAAAAATACCAGTGGAATTTTGATCAGAATGGCATTAAAAGTATATTTTGCTCTAAGCAGTATAGACATTTTAACAATGTTGATTCTTCCGATCCAAGAGCATGGAATGGTCTTCCATCTTTTTGTGTCTTCTTCAATTTCTTTCATGAGTGTTCTGTAGTTCCTTGAGTACAGATCCTTTATCTCTTTGGTTAGGTTTATTCCCAGGTATCTTATGGTTCTTGGTGCTATAGTAAATGGAATCGATTCTCTAATTTCCCTTTCTGTATTTTCATTGTTAGTGAATATACAGGAAACTCTTAAACTCAACAGTAGGAAAATGAACAACTAAAACTGCTTATATAAAGGGTATTAATGCTCTTACCTTGGGGTGTGTGGGCGGCTCAGTCAGTTAAGCGTCTGCCTTGGGCTCAGATCATGATCCCAGAGTCCTGCTCATCCAGGAGCCTGTTTCCTCTCTCCCTCTGCTGCTCCCCCAACTTGTGCTCTCCTGCTATCTCTCTCTCTCTCTCTCAAATAAATAAATGAAATTAAAAAAATATATATATATACATTTACCTTGAGGAACACTGAGAAATGTATTGAACTGTTGAAACGTATTGTGCACTTGAAATTAATGTAACACCGTATGTTAATTATAGTTGAATTTTAAAAAATCAATAATGAGTCACCATTTTGCACTGATCATTATTATAACCAATTCAGGCAGAGATCATCAATGACTATTCAATAATTAGGTGAAAGTCTGTGGGACAGCAAGATATTTACAAAGTCTTAAATCATCTCCCCAAGTTCACTTTTACTATTAAGCAGTAATATACTTCTGTAGTGGAAAAGTCTAGCTGATAATATATAAACCAAGAGATCTGAGTTAACATAACCAATAATAAGACCAACTGACACCCTGTGCCTGCTAATACAGTGCATTATGAAGGCCACAGTATTACGTAGGTAGAATTCCTTCCAAAATTATATAAACTATATCTAAACATAAAAAGGCTATCAGATAACAAAAATTGGAGAACATTATAAAATAAAACCAGAAACTTATCCTGTACACTTACAAAATTAATATTATAAAAGACAGAGAAAGATAGAGTCAGTGTTCTAAATTTTAAGAGACTAAAGAAATGACCAAAGAAGATATACAAATGGCTAATAAACACATGAAAAAATGTTCATCATCACTAGCCATCAGGGAGATTCAAATCAAAACCACATTGAGATACCACCTTACACCAGTTAGAAAGCCCAAAATAAACAAGACAGGAAACAACATGTGTTGAAGAGGATGTGGAGAAAGGGGAGCCCTCTTCCACTGTTGGTGGGAATGCAAGTTGGTGCAGCCTCTTTGGAAAACAATGTGGATATTCCTCAAGAAATTAAAAATAGAGCTTCTCTATGCTCCTGCAATTGCACTATTAGGTATTTACCCCAAAGATACAGAGGTAGTGAAAAGAAGGGCCATCTGTATCCCAATGTTCATAGCAGCAATGGCCACAATCGCCAAACTGTGAAAAGAGCCAAGATGACCTTCAACAGACAAATGGATAAAGATGATGTGGTCTGTATATACAATGGAGTATTCCTCCTCCACCAGAAAGGATGAATACCCAACTTTTGTATCAACATGGACAGGACTGGAGGACACTATGCGAGTTTAACAAGTCAAGCAGAGAGAGTCAATTATCATATGGTTTCACTTGTGGAGCATAAGGAATAACACAGAGGACATTGGAAGGAGAGGAGAAGTGAGCTGGGGGAAATTGGAGGGGGAGATGAGCCATGAGAGTCTGTGGACTCTGAGAAACAAACTGAGGGTTTTGGAGGGGAAGGAGGTGGGGAGTTGGTTGAGCCTGGTGGTGGGTATTAAAAGGGCATGTATTGCATGGAGCACTGGGTGTGGTGCATAAACAATGAATCTTGGAACAATGGAAAAATAAAATAAAATTTTTAAAAATTCTGTCAAAAAAAAAAAAAGAAATGAAAAACCACATGCTCTTTGTGACCCTGGACTGGATCTTAGATAAAGAAGAATTTTTAGGGAGACAGTTTGGTAATAATGGGGAGATTTTGAATATGGGAAGTATATTATATAATAGCATTATATAAATCCTATTGAATTTTCTCAGTTTGATCATTTCACCTTGGTTTGTTAAGAGAATATCCATGTTAGAGTAACAAGTCAAAGTATATAATTGTGAGAAGTCTTGATGTCTCCAACTTATTCCCAAATGGCTTGGGGAAAAAAAAATGTCAAGAATGGAAAGACATACACAGATCAAGGATTTTATTACATTCTTCGAGTTTATTTATGTTGGAATTTGATCCAAAAAAAAAAAAGCTTAAATAATATTTTAAAGTACTGTGAGCAGAATGGGGAACCCACATTTGCCACATCTACTTATTATTTTTTTCTTAAGGTCTTAGCCAGTACAATAAGGCGGTTTAGAATTTCAAAGTATTAGAATTCAAAAGAAGAATGTAAAATACTCATCATTTGCAAATCATATAATTATCTACGTAGAAAATAAAAAATAATAAATTCAAAATTGATTAACATGGGGCACCTGGGTTGCTCAGTGGGTTAAAGCCTCTGCCTTCAGCTCAGGTCATGATCCCAGGGTCCTGGGATCGAGTCCCGCATCGGGCTCTCTGCTCAGCGAGGAGCCTGCTTCCTCTTCTCTCTCTCTGCCTGCCTCTCTGCCTACTTGTGATCTCTGCCTGTCAAATAAATAAATAAAATCTTTTAAAAAAATTGATTAACAATATAAATGTGAGACCTGAAACCATAAAAATCCTAGAAAAAAACATAAATAGTAACTAATTTGACATCAGCTGTAGCTTTTTTCTAGATATGCCTCTTGAGGCATTGGGAACAAAAGCAAAAATAAACTTTTGGGACTACATCAAAATTAAAACCATCTACACAGTGAAGGAAACAAACAACAAAGCTAAAAGGCAACCTCTGGAGTAGGAGAAGATATTTGCAAATAACATACCTGATAAAGAATTAGTTTCCAATGTATGTAAAGAACTTTAAAAACTTAATGCCCAAAAAATGAATAATCCAATTAAAAGGTGATTGGAAGACATGTACAGTTACTTCTCCAAAGAAGACATCCATATGGCCAACAAACACTTGAAAAGATGTTCATCAGCACTGTCCTCAGGGAAATACGAACTGCAATGAGCTGTCTCCTCACACCTGTCAGTATGGCTAAAATCAATAATACAAGAAACAACAGGTGTTGGTGAGGATGCAGAGAGAACAGTACCCTTGCGCACTATTGGTGGGAATGCAAATTGGTATAGCCACCATGGAAAACTGTATGGAAGTTCTTCACAAAGTTAAAAGTAGAAATACCCTATGATCCAACTATTGTACTACTAGATATTTACCCAGAGAATGCAAAAATACACTAATTCAACACTAATTCAAATGGATACATGCATCCCTGTGTTTATACCAGCATTATTTACAGTAGCCAAGATATGGAAGCAGCCCATATAGATAAATGAATGGATAAAGAAGATGTGGTGTATATATACAATGGAATATTACTCAGCCATAAACAAGAAAAATCTTGCTATTTGCAACAGCAAGAATGGAGCTAGACAGTATAATGCTAAGTGAAATAAGTCAGTCAGAGAATGACAAATACCATATGATTTCACTTAAGTGGAATTTAAGAAACCAAGCAAAGGAAATAAAAGACACAAATCAAGAAGCAGAATTCTTAACTATAATTCTTAACTATTCTTAACTATAATTCTTAACCACCCTTCTGGTGGTAATCAGAAGGGTATTGGTTAGGGGGATGGATGAAATAGGTGATGGGGATTAAGGAGTGCACTTGTGATGAGCATTGGATGATGTATGGAACTGTTGGATCAGTATATTGTACACCTGAACTAACATGATTGTATATTAACCAACTGGAATTATAAACTTAGAAAGCAAAAAACAAAAATAATATATAGAAGAGTAATATATTTTAGCAATTTGAATATTACATCTCTATAAATCAGCAGCTCAAAAGTAGAAGTTTTAAAAGCATCATTTATAAAGGCCACAGAAAGTCACAGCATACCCAAAATTAAATCTAACAACTGTGCCTAAGATTTATGTGCATAAAATTATGAAATTTTCCAGAAATAAATTTAAAAAAATAGTAAATAAGATATATCTTGTTCATGGGTGGAAGACTTCTGAAGATACCAGTTTTTTCTAATTTGATCTAAAGCATCACAGTACTTGTAAAAGTACTTGTGAACTTTTCTTTTTCTTGGACCTTGGGAAGACATTTCTAATTATTATAGGGAAGATTAAAAGATTTAGTAATAGACATTTCTGATAGAGGAAGAAGAGTAGGAGGTACAAAAAGAACAAGAAAATGAGACAAGAGGAGAAAGAACTTGTTCTACTCCATATCAGGACTCAGGCAGGTACAGTATGTTTGACATTTGACAATGTTGGCTTGACTAATATGTGGAAAATGGAGGAAGTAATCAATAAAGTAAGCTTGGGAAAAGGGATTTCTACTTAGAAAAAGAGGATATTAGATCTGAACCTCACATCATGTACAAAATCAAATCCAGATGGAGCATGAAACTAAAAATAGAAAATAAAACTTAAACTTTTGTTAGAATATACCATTGAAGATTTTTTTTCTGACTTTGAGGTAGGAAATAATAATTTAAGCAACACACTAAAAAATGCAATTCTAAGAAAATTTTGATCAATTTAATAATTATATTAAGGTTATGCAGAAATACCATAAAAGACATGTAAAAACAAAATTGATACCATAATAAGACACATTTAACAAATAAAGGGTTAGTATCAAAAATGAGTATTGAGGACACTCAGGGTGCAGGACCCTCAAGCCTCCTGCTCTGGACAATGCCCTCAAGCCTGGCCCAAATCTGAACAAGGATTCCCCAGCCACTGGAATATGCCTGGCTCTGCATTTGCTGTGGCCAGCATCCTGGACCAAGCCTGTTTGACCTTCACTATCTCAACTAGATCCTAATACCGAGAAGCATGTTCATTTGATAAATTTGAGGAAAATGGGAATTTGGGGTAACCAAGGCTTTTTAGAGGAGACCTATGAAGACCAGCAGAGGAGATGCTAAACATACTAAGAATTTTTTTTTAATTTTTGTTTTTGTTTTTTGATGACTTTGCAAACAACATTATGCATTTAAGCACTAAAATGTTTCATTTGGCATTTTAGTAACTACACTAGGTAGAGATACAGGAGTCTACAGGATCAAGCAGATCTCAAATGAACAAGTTTAGTTATCTCCCTCCATCCAGTGGGTACAAGCATTATGATGGGAATGGTAAAAACTGAGTGTATTCCCATAACAGTGTACCCCTCCATGAACTGCTGTTCACATAGCTGACTATAAGTCCAAATTGGATTTCTCTTCCTTTGCCTTTTTTGGAAAAGCGTACTTGATTCCCATTTTTAAAGACATAAAGAGCTAAAAAGCCCAGACTGAATCTTCATTTTTCAGCTGTGTTTTTGCTTTTGTTTTCCATTCTTGCTTTTGAGGATGGTTATCTTATACATAACAGCTCTATAGGTGGGGAAACATGATACCTTCCTCCTCACCCTCAAGCTCTGTTTTTTTTTTTATATATATCTATGAATTGTTTTGGATTTATTGTCGCTTTTTATCCCTCATAAATTCTCTCATCTTTTATAATGTTTGAAAACCCATATTTTAACAAAATAACCTTAAAACAAAAATATTAAGAAGGAAAATTTTGGAAGAAAAAATGAGTTGGCTTAATTTTTCATTCTTCAGATGCCTCACTAGAAAAATTACATGAAGGCTAGATGACCAACCTCATCATATTTCTCAAAATGAAACTCATTAAAAGGTATCTAATGAATGGTATTATGACTTTTTGAGAGCATAAACACTTCTGAGCCTTTTATTATCAGAGCATCAAAAGCAATCTGCAGTTCTCAAACTGAAATCCATCCCCCATTTGTTCTTCATGACTGCTGAGATGTGGCCAGCAATAGATGACCCCAGGAGACATGTTAAGGCTTCTTCTGTATATATGTATTTTTGTAAACACATATGTACACATATATTTATGTATATGTATGGATACTTTTAAAATTTTTGTTTAATGTTCATTGTAGAATCAGATGCCAAAACACTGGAGTTTGAGAAAAAAATATCTCCCCAGACTCTCTCCCAAAGACAAGAAGGACAACAAAGGCCATCTCTGTAAGCTGTGATATAATACAATAAACATAGTCATGGAGCTAAGGTGCTCTGTTAAACTGAGATGAGCCACATAGATGGAGATACTTGTATTGGTTAGAAGAACCCTGCTCCTAGACTTGACTCAGCTCCAAATTAGCTGTCCATCTTTGGGCAAGATTCAAAAACTTCTTGGACCTCTGTTTTTTAATCTGTCAAATGAGAGTTCAGCTAGATAGAACTTAGTTGATTTCCATTTCATAACTTCACTGGTCCTGGGCACCCTAACAGGCTGGCTTTCATTGTCTCTTGGTAGATGGGGAGTTGAAAGTGAATAGCTTCTTAATGTTATGTGGTAAATATATTGATATGGGTGTTGCCCTATTGGAAATTTAGTTTCATCCATGTTAAAATAACATCTTTTACTGTGCCTTTAATGTGCTAAGGCTGTTACAAGATGTTACTTCTTTACTGACTGCCATTTTACATATGAAGGAATCAAAGCCCAAGAACACTAAATTCACACAAAATTAAGGTCATTTTCTACTATTGCTTTATTAGTAACAGGTGTATATGAATATATAGCAAAAGCTTGTGCAGTGAGTGAAACAAAAACATTCCATTGTAGAACAGAAATTTTAACAAAAGAAAATCATAAAAAATTCTAAGTGGGAATTTACAGTATTTGGTTCTTTAAGAATTAAAAGTTTGCTTTAATCCAAAGGAAGTTTTTAAGTGTGATTGGTCAGTGCTAGTGAGAAAATGAGTAAAAACCATGTTTGGGGGGGGTATAAAAAGACCATAGAATTCCACTCAAAATGTTATTTTAAAATGGGTAAAATACTTGGAAACCATTTTACAAAAGAAACACATGTGAATAAATAAAAAGGAGTGCAGAATGCCTGGGTGGCTCAAACGGTTGAGCATCTGACTCTTGCTTTCAGCTCAAGTCATGATCTCAGGGTCATGAGATTGAGCCCTGCATTGGGAGATAGATACCTTCCAGGAGACTTGGAGAAAAATGTTCACAGCAACACTGTAAGAGCAAAAATCCAGGAATAACTCAAATGCCTATCAGTCTAATTTGATAAGTAAATGACAGTGTTCACACAGTGGAATATTATGCAACAGCAAAAATGAACTGGCTAGATCCATATGCACAATATGGATGAACCTTAGAAATTTTTGCACTGTAAGAGATTTTTTTATATATTCCGTCCTTTAATATAATGAATAAGTTGAAGTATAAGTTTACTCAGTATTTTAGACATCTGGAGTTTTAATGTGTACTTGCAATTGACAAAAACAGAAAATGACATGTGGTTGGTAATTGCGCCTTTGGCTGGCTGGTAAAGATAGAACATGGCATAACATTGACTACTTGGTAGAACAAAAAATACCAAGGCAATACAGCATTAGTGTAATAAAGCATAGCATTCAGTTGAGGAGTGCATCTTAATTAGAAAATAAGCATTTTTTTGAAGATTGATGTTTTACTATAGAACTGTGTTGTATTTTAATGTTTCCTTTATAGTGTTATTTTTTTTAAAGATTTTATTTATTTGACAGAGATCACAAGTAGGCAGAGAGGCAGGCAGAGAGAGAGAGGAAGGGAAGCAGGCTCCCCACTGAGCAGAGAGCCCGATGTGGGGCTCGATCCCAGGACCCTTAGGTCATGACCCGAGCCGAAGGCAGAGGCTTTAACCCACTGAGCCACCCAGGTGCCCCTATAGTGTTATTTTTATTTATTTACTTTTATTGAAATATTGTTGACCTACACTGTTATATTAATTTCAGGTGTACAACATTCTGCTTCATTAATTCCAAATATTACTTAGTGCTCAGCAAGATGAGTATAGTCACCATCTGTCACCAGACAGCATTATTACAGTATTGTTGACTGTATTCCCCATGCTCTACTTTTCATCCTCCTGACTTATTTATTTTATAACTGGAAGTTCTTAGCTCTTAATTTTCTTCACCTATTTATTTTAGCAAAGAATTTTGAATTAAATGAGCATATCTCAAGCATTATTCTTCTTTAGCTTTTTATTTTAAAAAATCTTGTCAACATAGGGAGATCGAGAGGAGAAGGGAGTTGAGGGAAATTGGAAGGGGAGATGAACCATGAGAGACTATAGACTCTGAAAAACAATCTGAGGGTTTTGAAGGGGCAGGGGGTGGGAGGTGGGGGAGCCAGGTGGTGGGTAATATGGAGGGCACATATGGCATGGAGCACTGGGTGTGGTGTATAAACAATGAATTCTGTTACGCTGAAAAGAAATTAATAAATAAAAAAATCTTGTCAACATAATTATAAATCTTTAATCAGAATACCATTTCAGTTTCTGTCATTTGTTTTATTTTTAATGCTTTGTAAATGTGAATAGGAAAAATTTAAATATCCTTTCTTTTTTTTTTTTTTTAAAGATTTTATTTATTTGTCAGAAAGAGAGGGATAGAGAGCGAGCACAGGTAGACAGAATGGCAGGCAGAGGCAGAGGGAGAAGCAGGCTCCCTGCCGAGCAAGGAGCCCGATGTGGGACTCGATCCCAGGACGCTGGGATCATGACCTGAGCCGAAGGCAGCCGCTCAACCAACTGAGCCACACAGGCATCCCTAAATATCCTTTCTTGAACTAACAATCTCCTGTCAAAATGGTTCTCACATTTCAGGGTACATCAGAATCATCTGGTGCGCATATGAAAACACAATTCAGTGGGCCCCAACCACAGAGTATCTGATTTAGTAGCTCTGAGGAGTGGCCTGTGAATGTACATTTCTCACAAATTCCCAGGTGATGGTAATGGCTGTTGGTCCAGGCTCCCTGTTAAAAAACAAATGCCCATCAGTTTTTGGATTCAGATACCACTTGTTTCCTTTCCTAGAGTCAGTGTATGTTGAGGTGATGTGTTACATCGAAGGTCGAGTAACCTGAATTCTGCCCAGTGGTGTGCTTATGTCGCCAGTTTCATTGTCTGCATAAAAAGAAGTTGGGTCCAGTGGACTCTCAGGGCATTTCAGTTCTAAAATTTTATCAGGCATGTCTTTTTCAGGATTCATTTCCGAAGTCAGTAAATCTTCGTAATTCTTCACATTAGCTGATGTATCATTTGCCAATATGAGTTCACAGAAATTTGTCAACATTTAATCAGCTTGCGAAAATCCTTATTTGAGAGAAAATTCCATGTCAAGATTTCATTGTTTTTCCTAAAAAGTTTTGACCAGACTAAGTGGTAGATATTTGCAAAAGTACACTTAAACACTTATTAAAAGACCAACTTTAAATTTGGGATGAGATCTAGGCAATACATTATTTGTAATATGGGAGTTCATCTTGTCCAACAATGTGTCAAGTAACTTATACTTTGATTCTGACAGAAATTCTTTTTTTTTCCTTATATCATCATTATTTTTTAAAATTCTTTTTATTAACATATAGTGTATTACTTGCTTCAGGGATACAGGTCTGTGAATCATCAGTGTTACACAATTCATAGCACTCACCACAGCACATAGCCTCCCCAGTGTCCATAACCCAGCCACCCTATGCCTCTCTCCCCACCCCCCAGCAACCCTCAGTTTGTTTCCTGAGATTAAGAATCTCTTATGGTTTGACAGAAATTCTTAATATGGAGTTTTTTCCTAGATCTCAACATAAATGTTAATGAGCTCAGGTACAAGAAGTTTTCTGGACCTCAGAGATGAACCCCTGTAACAAGATTCTAACACAATTGTTTAGGTAACCTGAAGAGAACAACCTGGTGACAACTTTTGTAGCCTGGCTTCACAGCCATTTGTGCTTGTGAATATAAATGAACCTGGAGAAAACTTCCAAACTCATTCTTTGAGGCCAGCATTACTTTGATCCCAAAACCAAACAAAAACCCCACCAAAAAGGAGAATTACAGATCAATATCCCTAATGAATATGAATGCAAAAATTCTCACCAAGATACTAGCCAATAGGATCCAACAGGACATTAAAAAGATTATTCACCAGGGCACCTGGGTGGCTCAGTGGTTTAAAGCCTCTGCCTTCGGCTCAGGTCATAATCTCAGGGTCCTGGGATCGAGCCCCACTTCGGGCTCTCTGCTCAGCGGGGAACCAGCTTCCCCCCGCCCCCCCGCCTGCCTTCTGCCTACTTGTGATCTCTGTCTATCAAATAAATAAATAAAAATCTTAAAAAAAAAAAAAGATTATTCACCATGTTTATTCCTGGGCTGCAAAGGTGGTTCAAAGTATGCAAATCAATCAGCATGATACACCACATTAATTTAAAAAAAAAAGGAATAACCATATGATCCTCTCAACAGATGTAGAAAAGGCACTTGACAAAATAAAGCATCCTTTCTTGAGTAAAAGTCTCACAGTATAGGGATAGAGGGAGCATATCTCAATATCATAAAAGCCATCTATGAAAAGCCCACAGAGAATATCATTCTCAACAGTTAAAAACAGAGCTTTTCCCTTGAGGTTAGGAACATGACAGGGATGTCCACTCTCACCACTCTTGTTTAATATAGTACTAGCAGTTCCAGGCTCAGCAGTAAGACAATAAAAAGAAATAAAAGACATCTAAATTGATAAAGAAGTAAATTTTCACTCTTCACAGATGGCATGATACCCTATGTGGAAAACCAAAATGACTCTACCCAAAAACTACTAGAACTCACACAGGAATTCAGCAAAGTGACAGGATGTAAAAAACAGTGCACAGAAGTCAGTTGCATTTTTATACACAATTAGATGGAAGAAAGAATAAACCTAACCAAAGAGGTAAAGGAACTGTACTCAGAAAACTATAGAATGCTCATGAAAGAAATTGAGGAAGACACAACAAAATGGAAAAATGTTCCACACTCATGGATTGGAATAACAAATACTCTGAAACCGTCTTTGCCACCCAGAGCAATCTACACATCCATTGCAATACCATCAGCATTTTTCACAGAGCTGGAATAAACAATCCTAGAGTTGTATGAAACAAGAAAAGAACCCAAATACCCAAATGAATGTTGAAAAACAAAACCAAAGCTGGTGGCATCATAATTCCAGACTTCAAGCTATATTACAAAGCTATAATCATCAAGACAGTATGGTGCTGGCACAAAAATAGACACATAGGTCAGTGTAACAGAATGGAGAACCTGGAGTTTGACCCTCAACTCCATGGTAGCTAATCTCAACAAATCAGGAAAGAATATCCAATAGAAAAAAGACAGTCTCTTCAACAAATGGTGTTGGAAAAATTGGACAGCCACATGCAGAAGAATGACACTGGACAATTTCTTTTACAGTGTAACAAAAATAGACTCAAAATGGATGAAAGACTTAAATGTGAGACAGGAAAATCCTAGAGGAGAACACAAGCAGCAACTTCTTTGACCTCTGCCACAGCAGTTCTTGCTAGACACTTTTCAAAGCAAGGGAAACAAAAACATAGATAAAAATATTTTGCACAGGAAAGGAAATAGTTGACAAAACCAAAAGACAACCTACAGAACAGGAGAAGATTATTTGTAAATGTCTTATCAGATAAATGGCTACTTTCAAAAATCTATAAAGAACTTATCAGATTCAACACCCAAAAAACAAATAATCCAGTCAAGAAATGGTCAGAGGATATGAACAGACATTTCTCCAAAGAAAACATCCAAATGGCCAACAGACACATTAAAAAATGCTCCACATCACTGGCATCAGGGAAATAAAAGTCAAAACCACAATGAGTAGCTTAAATTAATAAGTCAGGAAACAGCAGGTTTGTGAGGATACAGAGAAAGGGGAACCCTCTTATATTGTTGGTGGAAATGCAGGCCTATACATTTCCTATACTGGAAAACATTGTGGGGGTTCCTCAATAAGTTAAAAATAGAGCTACACTATGACCCAGCAATTGCACTACTTACTAGGTATTTTCCCAAAGGATACAAATGTTGTGATCCAGTGGGGCACCTTTACCCCAATGTTTGTAGCAGCAATGTCCACAATAACCAAACTATGAAAAGAGTCCAGATGTCCATCAACAGATAAATAGATAAATAAGACATGTTATATATGTATATACATATATACATATGTGTGTATAGCACACACAATGGACTATAACTCAGCCATCAAAAAGTATAAAATTTTATTTACATCACCATGGATGGAACTGGAGGGTATTATGCTGGACCAAATAAATCAATCAGAGAAAGAGTTATCATATGGTTTCACTCATATGTGGAATTTAAGAAACAACAGAGGATCGCACCTTCCACACGGTCATGCTGAGCTAGTACCTGCACCTGGAATTGGGTCGCAACCTCAGCCATGCCTTCCGCCTGCCACTGCCTCTGGACCATGGACACCCGCAAAGTAAGCAAGCTTTGGGCCTTTGTGAAAATGTGTAAGCAGGATCCGAGCATTCTGCACACCAAGGAAATGCATTTCCTGCGGGAGTGGGTGGAGAGCATGGGGGGTAAAATACCACCTGCCACTCATAAAACTAAATCTGAAGACAGTATCAAGGAAGAAAAACCAGATAGTTAGACGGCAGAGGAAAACATAAAGACAGATGAACCATCAAGTGAGGAAAGTGATCTAGAAATGGACAGTGAAGGTGTGATTGAACCAGATACTGATGCCCCTCAAGAAATGGGAGATGAAAATGTAGAGATAACTAAGGAAATAATGGATCAGGCAAATGATTAAAAAGTGGCTGCTGGGCGCCTGGGTGGCTCAGTGGGTTAAGCCGCTGCCTTCGGCTCAGGTCATGATCTCAGGGTCCTGGGATCGAGTCCTGCGTCGGGCTCTCTGCTCAGCAGGGAGCCTGCTTCCTCCTCTCTCTCTCTGCCTGCCTCTCTGCCTACTTGTGATCTGTCAAATAAATAAATAAAATCTTTAAAAAAAAAAAGTGGCTGCCATTGATTCCCTAAATAAATGATGGTGAACTACAGAAAGTCATTGACTTGTCCACAGATGCCATCAAACTAAATTCTTGCTTGGCCATTCTGTATGCCAAGAGAGCCAGTGTCTAAATGCTGCCATTGGAGACTGTGATAGAGCTATTGAAATAAATCCCGATTCAGCTTAGCCTTGCAAGTGACGAGGGAAAGCACATAGACTTCTGGGCCATTGGGAAGAAGCAGCACATGATCTTGCCCTTGCTTGTAAACTGGATTATGTTGAAGATGCTAGTGCAATGCTGAAAGAAGTTTAACTAAGGGCCCAGAAAATTGCTGAACACCAGAGAAAGTATGAGTGAAAATGTAAAGAGCGAGAGATCAAAGAAAGAATAGAAAGTGTTAAGAAGCCTTGGGAGAACATGAGAGCCCAACGGGAGGAAGAAGCCAGAGGACAATCAGGAGCTCAGTATGGCTCTTTCCCAGGTGGCTTTCCTGGGGAAATGCCTGGTAATTTTCCTGGAGGAATGCCTTGAATGGCAGGGGGGATGCCAGGAATGGCAGGAATGCCTGGGCTCAAAGAAGTTCTTAGTGATCCTTAAGTTCTTGCAGCCATGCAGGATCCAGAAGTTATGGTGCCCTTCCAAGTAGTGGCCCAGAACCCAGCGAATATGTCAAAATATCAGAGCAACCCAAAGGTTATGAATCTCCTCAGTAAATTGTTAGCCAAATTTGGAGGTCAAACATAATGCCCTTCTGACAAATAAAGCCCTTGCTGAAGGAAAAGCAACTTTGACCACCTAATGGATGTTGCAGTAATACAAACCAGTGTGCCTATGACCTTCTCAAGAAGAAAGCGGGGGTGCTGTGAAGAGAAACCCCTCTGCTCCCCATGCAACTGAAACATTCTACAATGGTTTGCCATTAGGGTATTCATCCAGATAATGTTTTCCTACTAGGAACTACAAACTTTAAACACTTTTTAAACCTTAAAAATATTTAAAAGCATATTAAAAGGGTGTGTTAGTCCCTACATTTTTCTTCATTAATCATTTCAGTTTTTTCCTTTGTATTAATTGGGCAAGGAAGATACTTCAGTTGGAAGATTTATTGCTCAGTTGTAATGAGTGAAAAAAAAAGTAGGCAAATAATACATTTAAATAGATGAAGTTTGAGTTGGAGATATGGTTTCTGAGGCATTTTGACTTGTCTTTTAAGTGCTTTATTTTTTAAACACAGTTTATTTTGGTAGGACCATTGGGACCACCAGTATTGCATTCCGACCTGGGTAGCGACCGGAAGTGCTTGGCAGGGCAGCAGCAACCTATTCCTTTTATATAGTGTGCACCCTTGTGCAGATGCATTTAAATCTTACACTGTGGTCAAGGGATGATTTTTACAATGCTGCAGTAGACTTGGATTACTTAGCTGTGTTGTTGTCAGATATAGAAAATAAATGTTTTTGCATTTTTCCAAAAAGAAAAAAAAAGAGAAAACAAAAGATCTTCGGGGAAGGGAGGGAAAAATAAAATAAGATGAAATCAGAGAGGGAGACAAACCCTAAGAAACTCTTAACTGTAGGACATAAACAGGGTTGCTGGTGGGAAGGTGAGTGGCAGGATGGGGTAACTGGGTGATGGGCATTAAGGAGGGCACATGCTGTAATGAGCACTCATTGTTATATGCAACCAATGACTCACTAAACTCTACCTCTGAAACTAATAATACACTATATGTTAATTAAATTTAAATTTAAAAATAAATAAATAAAGATAAATGAACCTGGAGGCATGAGTATCTTAGTGGGATAAAGTCACTCTGGAGGGAAAAAAAATGCAGCTGAAGTAATGTATTTGGGATGTTTTTACAAACAGTTTATATTACTTCATAAACATGCTCCCTAAGCATCTATTAACATCTTTATATTTATAGATGCCATCAAAAGAAGATGAACTATTGGATTCCCACATAGGTGTGATGAATGGTTGCACATGCCGTGATGATAATACAAGCTAGACCTTTAGCCATTTATTTCTGACTTTATTGCTCGGAGATTTCAGCCAACAATTTCTAATGGCTTTTGGTGATTAAAAATGTCTGCAGGGGGGACGCCTGGGTGGCGCAGTTGGTTGGACGACTGCCTTCGGCTCAGGGCGTGATCCTGGAGTCCCGGGATCGAGTCCCACATCAGGCTCCCAGCTCCATGGGGAGTCTGTTTCGCTCTCTGACCTTCTCCTCGCTCATGCTCTCTCTCACTGTTTCTCTCTCAAATAAATAAATAAAATCTTTAAAAAAAAAAAAAATGTCTGCAGGGGACTAAAGATGATTTGAGGCAAGAGAGTTCAGAATACTGATTCTTCTTTAACCATATTTTATGCTCCTTCGTTATTTTTGGTAATAGATTTGATAAACTCACTGTATAGTTGACATGGAATATTTTATATAACTCTTTTGCTGCTCACAGACACAATTTCAAAGTTACTATGCTAAAAATATTTTGTCCAATGAGTAGAAATTCTTTCCAGATGAGTGCCAAAAATGTTTTTTAAAAATACTAATTTATGAGAAGAAAAAATACATAGTAAAATTTTTACTCTTTAAAAAAATATCAATTTATTTTGCACATCAGACGTTCCTAAAGTATAGAAGAAAAGATCCTAATTCTGTGAGTTGCCTTTTGGGCTACTAATTGGTTCAAAAAAAGTTTTTAAAAAATGATGAATGTGTTCACTATATCTACATCAGGTTTATCGAGCAGCCCCAAATCATTTTTTCCCAGGTGGGCAGTCTGCTGACTATTGCTTGTATTTTCTTTCCCTTTCTGGCATGATTTAACTCAGCACCCTAGAAAAGTGAAAAACATTCTTGTGGCATCATGTGTGAAACAGATTTGGAGCTCATGTCCATGCATTTTAACCTAAGGCCACTTTGGACCACCAAGAGGTGTGTACATGTGTGTATGTATTTGTGTTGTATGTATGTTATATTCATATGTGTGTACCAAAGGCCTGACCCCTACAGTACACTGAACCAGCACTGATCTGTAGGATTTCTGTAGTTTAGTGTATATGTCAGGTGTCACACTAATCACCCTTAAGACAAAATTTTTGTATCTTTTAAACAGACAGAGTACCCTGTCTTTTCCAAATAAAGTCTAGAGGTCTACTAGGACAAGGAGGAAAGAAGAAAATTCATAAAAATAAAGGTTCCAATTATCACTTAGTTCTAGTAATACATTTTCTCTCTGTCTCTTTTTAAAATTTATTTATTTAAAAGAGAGTGAGATCACAAGTAGGCAGAGACGCAGGCAGAGAAAGAGGGGAAGCAGGCTCCCTTCTTAGCAGAGATTCCAATGCAGGGCTTGATCTCAGGACCCTGAGATCATGACCTGAGCTGAAGGCAGAGGCTTAACCCACTGAGCCACCCAGGCGCCCCAACACCTTTTCTCTTTAGCCATCTTCATTGTTCATGTCCTTTAGTGAAGAGGTACAAATGAATTTTCTGAGCTGGTGTACACTATTGAGTGTGTGAATTTTCAATCCAGAATTAGGAAATTTAATCACAGGTCCCTGATGCATATGCAGATATATATGTATGTGTGTATATACATATATATGTACACACATATATCCACACACACAAATCCAAACCCTGTAGAAATTAAGAACTCCAAGCAAGTTTTTAAAAAAAGGTAGTCATGCTAGTGCAAGCAGATCCATCATGCGTGTGTGCAACTGTGTGTTAGGAGCTAATGGTGAGTACTGGCTACCTGAACCCAAGACTTTAAAAATATCAATTTCATAGATCTCTATTTAGAAATATTTGCCATAATCTTAAGGGGAAAAAAGCTTTCTCTCATAGAACCATGGGGGAAGTCATCTCTGCTCACATTTGTGAGTTGAGCACTGCAGATGCTATTTCCCACATTTCGTGATTACTTGTGTCTGAGTTAGCACCCCTCTTCCAGTCATATCATCAATTTCAGAGCACTCCAGCACTCTTCACTGATATGGGGACTTCACTTTGTGGGAAGCATCCATACAGGATCTTTCCCACTATTTGCCATGGATTACCTTTTCATCACTACCACTAATTATATAAAAAGTATATAAAAAAGATGTGTTCTTTTCATGAACCTTGGTTCATAAGATTCTCTCACTTATTCCTCCTGAAAGAATTCCTTTACTTTATTGCATGGCATTCTGACTTTACAAATAAAGTTTCTACACTGATTTTTTGCTAAATTATGAGTAAATATCATGGTACCATCTAAATATAGTTGAATTATTTATAATTTAGGCTCTCCCAGTTTTTAAAGCTTTCAACAGCCCCTTCTAAGCTTTGTCTTCCTTGTTTTGTAAATCTCTTCTCGTGATCCCAACAACCTCTGAAATTCCAACTCTTTTTATTTTCCTTTTCTATGTCTACACCAAAGGGTTGACATGCTCTGTAAGTTCTGTCTAAAGCCCCAGGCCCTTAGACTATTAGAAAATTTGGGCTTGGGCCCTAAATCACCACAATTTGAATGAGATATTGCTTAAGCACTCACATTAAAACAGTTTAAATAGTTAGGAAATAAACTTTAAAAAACGTTTTTCACGTGAAATTTTGGGTCACTGTTAACTTGTTTTGAATACAGAGTGATGCTGTTTGTTTACACTTCCTTGGGATCATCATTTTTTTTTTTAAAGATTTTATTTATTTATTTGACAGAGAGAGATCACAAGTAGGCAGAGAGGCAGGCAGAGAGAGAAGGGAAGCAGGCTCCCTGCTGAACAGAGAGCTTGATGCGGGACTCGATCCCAGGACCCTGAGATCATGACCTGAGCCGAAGGCAGCGGCTTAACCCACTGAGCCACCCAGGCGCCCCGGGATCATCATTTTTAATGCAGAACCATTTACTGTTGGGGGTGAAGAGAATTTGAATATTACTAACTCGTTTTTGTTTTTTAAAATGAGTTGTTAAAGTCAAATGAGAATTTCATTTAAAATAGACACCAATAAAATGACATTCAAAATCAGTCCTAGTTATTTAGTAACTGTGAAGGAGAGGGGTTAAAAAAGAAAGAAATAGAAATCTCTCATTTAATAGGTTTTATTTTGGAAAAGTAGAACACTTCACTCAGCATTTTCTACCCTCAGGACCAGCATTTGCTGCTGAGTCATGTCTTCCTCATCTCTAGAAACACAGGCAGCATCACAGGCATCTGTCATTCAGGAACTGATCTGATCAGATATGCCTCAGCCAATAAGACTTGAGATTTTCTAGAGGAGACGTGACAGTTGGGAATAAATATAGAATCATTTGAGGCATGTAAGTTTTCTTAGGAGCCTCATCTCACCGGGTGGATGGGCAGCATTGATATAATTAGTTTTTAATCATTTCCCCCAGTAGATAGGTGTCACCTCTTGGCTCTGAATAACTCTGGAGCTTCCATTGATAGGGAAAAACTATACTCTAAGATGGCTGACCAAACCAGCAAGGGAATTCTAGTCCCTGTCTCAAAGCCCTTCTGGGTTCTTCTTTCCTACCCCGTTTCCTAAGCACACCGAAAGTACCAAGTATGCAGAAGTAGTAGGGAATAAATCCCCCTCCCTGCTTGTGCTCAGGGCTCAGACCTTTGTAGAACAACCTCATCTGTGCCCACCAGTGTTAAATAAACCTCCGATCCTCCAAATTCTCTGAGTGCCACTTGGTTCTTCTGCCAGGATCCAGTCCAGTTTCTGCAATATTTGGTTCCCTGACTGGGAAGTCCAGCCACACTGGCCCATTGTTGCCACTGGTTTGGGGCAGTGGTGGGGCACTGAGGTAATGAGGGATTGTAAGGGAGAAGGCGTGCCGTGCCTGATTTGTGGCAGTCTCCCCCCTGGTTGCCTCAGGCCGGCCCGCCCCTCTGTTCCCACCCAGACTCAAAGGACACTTGGCAGGTGAGGTCCTGGTTTCATTGGATTCTGGTAAGACCTGGGGCCCCAGGGCCCAGTCAGGCCCACCCCGAGGGTGGATGGAGAGACTGATCACCCCCCCAGAGATCTCTTAGAGGTCTCACAGTAGTGCCTCCCAGTGGGGGAGGTCCTTCAGGTCAGGACCCCCTGTAAGGGGGCACAGGAAGGTATTTCCAGAAGGAATTCCACAGAACAGGGCCTCCTGGAGGGGAAGAACTGTAATAACTTTGGTGTGAATGCGTGAGTGAATGTGCAGTTTGACCTGGCTTGTTGGGCGGACTGATTCTGTGGCTCCATGGGACCCTTAGGGTCCCCAGAAGCCTACAGAGTCTGAGTGGCCCTAACTTGCTTCCATGGTGACCTCATAGGGTATAAGGTGAGCCCCTTTGGGGTGCCAGTCTGGGTTCATATGGACTCGCTAAGGCTAAGAGGCACCCAGGTGTCCCTCTGGACACCCACCCTTTGTTTGTCTTCATGCTGGTAACACAGGGAGGGAACACACAGAGTGGCCAAGGAGCCTCCCTGCTTATCAGGGTGGAGGCTCTTCAAAACCTACAGTCTTAGACTGTAAGCTCAAAATTTTAAGAAGCTAATTCTTAGGAGACTATGGGATCAAAACATCTGGAAAATTAGGCACATTATGTGAATTGGAATGGGCCACCTTTGGGGTCAACTGGCCCTCTGAGGGGCCCTAAGACCTACTCACTGTCCAGGTCATTTACAAAATTATGGTCAGGACTCCCAGATACCCTAACCAATTCCCATATAACGATTCTTGGCTAGCCCAAACTCTGCCCCCCCGTGGGTCCAATTCTGTGCTAATAGGAAGGACCAAAGTAAGACATTTGTAATCCAAGTAAAAGAGCCCAAAGTCTGTAAGGAAGCAAAGTCAATCAGGGAGACCCTGGCCAGGGGGAGCAACAATGCAGATGAGCTTTTGACAAGGATGAACCTGTCGAAGTGTAGGGACCACAGTCCTTCTCTGACTTGAGGCCTAAAGCTGAGCTGCAGGAAGACAGTGCTCCTGCTTCTTGTAAGTGGCTTGTGTGGGGAGATACCTGATTTAGCAGGATCCCAGGTGTCCTTCAGGATGGAGACTTTAAGAAATATTCCCAAGCAGCTGCCAAACCTCCTTTGTTTCGGGGAAATTCCCTGTCTTCTCTGGCCCAATATGGATGGTCTATCACCCTTATTGGAGGGAAAACATGGCGCCTGCTCCTCTGGAGCTGATGATCATCTGAACTTGGAACCCTTTCTCTGCCCTCTGGCAGCACTTTGTCTCTTCTGCCTCCCCATCCCCCTTTCTCCTGTTTCTGTACCACCTTGGGTGCGGCCTGCATTACTGGCTTCTAGACCATCCTCAGTTCCTCAGACACCATTGTTGAGGAGCAAGAAGGGCACCCACAGGACCTAGCATCACCCACTCCAGATTTCACCACGTGTCTCAGGTGAAAATTGACCATGGGGAAGATACTGGTGGAACATATTTCAGCATTTAAACTAAGTTTGTTGGTTTAATTCAGACAGATGTATCAGTGGTAAACGTGAAACTTTTATTCTGTCAAGGTTTACTGAAGGTCAAATAAGCTCATTATCTCTGTTGAAATTTGTTAACGAAGTGATGACTAAACTGATGGTTAATTGTTTCAAAGTTTTCATGGGTAATTGTTAATATAGCTTTCAAAGTCTTAGGTAACCTGAAACTTTAAAGTTTTGGTTGGATGACAAATGGAATTAAATTGTGGACATCTAGGTCTTTTGCAAATGGAATAGAATGGCAAAGCATTGATTACTGGACATAGGTTTGTGCCTTTGACTTCCTACTGCAAAGAAACTAAGAATATTTAAATCTGTTGGTAAACGTGTTTTGTGCTTAACTGATTCATAAATTTGCCATCTAAAAGAATTCTTTTGTAACACTACACAAATGGTTAGTACTTAACCATCACTAGATGTTAAGGTGTTTCTAAGAGTACATAATTCTGCTAACTATAACTATGACTAATGGAAATAAGGGAAACAACTCTATGTGGAAAAGTAGGAGATATGTAAGAAAGATATAAGGAATAGGAATACATTTTGTTAAAGGAAAAAAAGGTAATTTTGTCCTAAATGAGATGGTTGTTTGGAAGGAAATATCTTGGGACAAAACCTAAATGCAAAGGACAGTTGTGGAAGGTTTGTGAAGGGAAATCTTCAGAAAAAGAATTTTAAGTATGGTCATGACGGACTAAGATTGAAAAAAAAAAAAAAGACACTGGTGTAGAAAGCTGGTTTTCTCTCTAAGATTTTTTTTTTTATTTATTTGACAGATAACAAGTAGGCAGAGAGGCAGGCAGAGAAAGAGAGGAGGAGGAAGGAGGCTCCCCACTTGAGCAGAGAGCCTGATGCGGGGCTCGATCCCAGGACCCTGGAATCATGATCTGAGCCAAAGGCAGAGGCTTTAACCCACTGAGCCACCCAGGTGCCCCCCCACTTTTTAAAGATTTTTATTTATTTATTTGACAGACATATCACAAGTAGGCAGAGAGAGAGAGGAGGAGAGTTTTCTCTCTGTTTAAAAGGACAAAGTTCTCTTGGGTTAACTGATCTGCTGTTAAGAAGAAAACGTAAACAGTTGTTTCCTCTTTGCCTCTCCAGAAAAACCATTTTCCACATTTTGCCTATGTCAGGTATTTAAACATCCCTAATTATATTTAGGCATGTGCTTTAAAACTTTCTAAGATTTTAGCAAATGTTGACAAGATTTAAATTGTAAATGAAATCTCTTTAACTCATTAGGCTTTTCCTTGGTATGCTAAGTTACTCAGGAAGTACTGCTAAACAAATGATAAATCTTGGGTTACATTTGGGTAAATGCTATAAGGACTCTAGAGGTTCTATACATTTCTAAAAGTTTTAATGTTTTGATAAGGTCATCACTTGATATTTAATTATTGAAGTGTTACGTGTCACAGAAATAACCTGATTTCCTTGCCATCTAAATTGTAAACTCTCATCTCATTAGCTCTTTAACCATATCTATTCTGAGTTTTTGTCATTTATAATTGTTTTAATTCTCTTGTAAAATGGGTTTCATCTTAAAGGAAATTCATAAAAAGGACTTTCAAGACAACACAGGTATTCAGTATCTTTAAGATCAGAACTGAAAGAGTAAGAATTTCCAGAACTAACTAAAGCTGCATTCAAACTAAACCAGAATTAGTAATATGGGACTAAATGAACTAAAAGATTATAATGTTATATCTCTTATTTTAGACACTGGTTGTTCTCTAATGTTTGCTCTTTCAGACTAAGAAAATTTTTAATTAGTTACCTGTGGCTTTATGTAAAAATATTCATTTGTAAAAAAATCAAACCATTCAACTTTTCTCTCTATCTGAATGCTCTGAAACTCAAATGGTCTCAGCAAGTATTCTTTCTTCCATGGCAATCAGTCATTTGCATAAGTTCAATGAGAATCTGTTTTCCTTGTAACAGGACACCATTGGAAACATTGGTTATTTTACCAGGGCTTTGACTGGAATGTCATATTTGAAAAAGACATGCATAGACTCAGATATGACCAGACAGCTTTAAGGAACTAAGGTTGACTTTATGAAACTGGAGCCATAAAGCCCCTTGGAACTGTTGGCTTGGTTAGGAACTCTTGCTTACAGAGTTCCTAGCAGCCTCACCAGGTGAGTAAAGAATGTCACTTGCTGGCAAGTGCTGGAACCGCAGGATACTTTGGGATCGTCAGGAAGAGGAATTCGCCCCAATCAACAGGTATTGCAGGCATGTCTGATAGCAAAATACTTGGCTTGGCTTCTGGCCTAGAGAGGCTGCTAAAAGTTCAACCTAGAGATTCCTTATGAGAAGTTCCAGCAAAGTAGATTCTAAAAGATCTATATGATCACTCACTGTTTTTGCTGATCTTATGTAAATAATTAGGTCAAATCTGTTTAAACCGGACTTGTTTTTCAAATAAAGTAGTCCTAATTTGGCTGTCTCTGGAAATGAGTGTTATTTTAGAGAGAAAAACTATGTTTCAGTAACACACCTTTGTGGATGTTAAGTTCTAGATTTGATTGTCTTTAAATGTTTGTTGTTTACCTAAGCTAGACAACTAGAGGTAAACTTAAAAGAAATTAACTCATATATAGACAGTCTTCTGCTGATTATTCTGTGGGGATAAAAACAGAACCCCATGGGCACATAATTATTTCAACAACTGGAAAATGGGATTGATTCCCCAACAATTGTATAACTTAACTATTACCTTAAACAATTCTGTGGGGCTAAGATAATGAAATTGCCTAAAAGCCAGAAGCATACCCCATCCCATAGGATTAACTATGGACTTGTGGAGATAATAGATGACCTCACTTCTTTAAGATTGGACTGGATGATGCATGTGGGACTCCCCTTATCTCTTGAAACGTTTTCTCCCACTTGCCAGTGATCCTTTTTAATTAGAAAAGGGCTTCTTAATGGTTTCATCCCTTAGTCATATTTATCCTATAAGCCACCTCTATTGAGGTACAATTACAAACAAAGGCTTTAGCTAAGCATGGAACAGCCCTCAAAGCTCACTATGGGACAGTCCCTAACTGTAATGACTCTGAATCAGGTCCAGATTTGTTTTAGAAACCAAAGGCTGCTGATGGATGATGGAGGACAACTTATTAAATACCAGGCTACAATGATAGAGATGCCTGAAATAATACCCAATACCTGTCAGACTTTAAAATCCAGGTACTCTTATTCCTGAACCTGAATGTCGTACTTCTGTAGAGCATAACTGTTGGAGGTCATTGATACTGTTTTTTTTTTTTTTTAATATTTTATTTATTTATTTGACGGATAGATCACAAGTAGGTAGAGAGGCAGGCAGAGAGAGGAAGGGAAGCAGGCTCCCTGCTGAGCAGAGAACCCAATGCGGGGCTCGATCCCAGAACCCTGGGACCATGACCTGAGCCGAAAGCAGAGGCTTTAACCCACTGAGCCACCCAGGTGCCCCAGTCATTGATACTGTTTATTCTAGTCAACTGGATTTAAAAGATTGTCGCAGCTATAATTTACCTCAAAGGCTCTATGGCAGGCCACCCCCCATAGTAAGTAGGCTTAGAGGAGACCTCAAACAGATTGGAAACTTAGAGGTGTCCCAACACCTCCAAGCCCTGGGAAAAACTCAAAGGCACATCTCCTGAGAAGCTTTAGAAAGAATCCCTTCAAACCATGGTGGACAGGGCCCCACACTATTGTTCTAACCACCCCTACTGCTCTCAGGGTCTTAGTTATCACCGAATGGGTCCACTGATCTAGAGTAAAGAAGGCCCTCACCAACTGGATGAATCACACCATGGAAAGCCCAACCAAATCCTATGGACCTGCTCTGTCTCCACCTTCAGTGAGACCCCACTGACTGATGGACATCTGTTCACCATGATCCCTGGCTATTGTTGACATGACACCAACACCCTCACATCAGGAGTTGGACTTTACATTGCTCCTCCTTCTGACTTGAATTTCTCCCAGAAACTCGTTATTTTTATTGCTTATTGGGCAGCCTTAGGAACCTTAAGATGGATTGCTAAGCTCATAGAAAACATTATTACCAGGCAAGTCACTGCCGAAATACTAGCCTTGCAGGGCCATGGTAATAGATAATAATAATGCCCTCTAAATTAGGTGTTTAAAGGGGCATTGAAGGGGGAAATGATAGGAAAAAAACTGCACCCTAAGATGGCTGACCAAACCAGCAAGGGAATTCCAGGCCCTGTCTCAAAGCCCTTCTGGGTTCTTCTTTCCTATCCCATTTTCCACACACACCAAAAGTACCAAGTATGCGGAATTAGTAGGGCATAAATCCCCCTCCCTGCTTGTGTTTTGGAGAACCACCTCATCTGAACCCACCAGTGTTCAATAAACCTCTGATCCTCCAAAGTCTCCAAGTGCTGCGTGGTTCTTCTGCCAGGATCCAGTCCAGGTTCTGCATCAGCATAGCCTCTTTCTTGACAGTCTCATATTGCATAAATATTCTTGTAGTTTAATGCAGTTTTTAAAAAATATTTTAAAAAGATTTTATTTATTTGCAGACACAGATAGCAAAAGAGGAACACAAGCAAGGGGAGTGGGAGAGAGAGAAGCAGGCTTCCCGCAGAGTAGCGATTCCAATGTGGGGCTCAATCCCAGGACCCTAAGATCATGACCTAAGCTAAAGGCAGATGCTTAATGACTGAGCCACCCAGCTGCCCCTCGTTTAATTAATTTTTGATATTTCAACTATGTTTTCTTTGCTTCACTTAATCTAAATACTTATTATTTCCTACTAATGAGCACTTGTGCTTGTAAACCCAATCCTTGTGTGCTTGCCTGCTGCCATTCCCATCTCTGTCCCAGTTTCATTTCAGTTTGCCACTTGTGTGTATGATTTTTATGATGACTGATATGTTCTCCAGTTCATGCTGATTATATATTATTAGGGACCTATGTAAGTGAATTTAATCTGTGGAAATTATGGTTTAAAATAGATGAAGTTTTCCTGCCCACAATATGAAGAAAATCACATGGTAAGTGATAGATATACATCTGTACCTATTTTCTATTGAAGTTTGGAGGCAGAAATAGGAGAAATCAGCAATGAACCAGTGTTACAGTGACCAAGATAAAAAGATCTTTAAATTATTAATTTTTTAAAAATCTGACATCCTGAATAAATTTCAAAAGTATCAATTGGATTCCATTTAATAAGGACATACAAAGAACATACTATATCCACTCTTTTCTGTGTAATGTTTATTAAAAGTATAACCACACAAACATAAGGGAAGAGAGTAGCATAGCTAAATGAGTGATATTAAAATATTTGGGGATTATGGTAGGTATAAAGAATAGTGAGAAAGGCAAGCAACTATAATGCTCTTGATGTGGGCTTCAAACTAGAAGGAGGTAACCTGTCCAGAATACTGTTTAAGAGGCTAGGGTGTTCATTATTGTATGTAGAAGTGTGGCTGAAACAACATTATTTTTCATTTAAGTCTGTACTACTTTAAAGTCATCCAAACCCCTCCCCAAAGACACAGCATTTTCCCCAGCATGTGAACGCTGTTTATCATCTAGGTTTTTACTCCTCAAGCAAACAAAACATAACACTGTCCAAAAAAGGGGGTTCTTATTCATAGACATTGAATAAACTGAGGGTAGTCACACATAAATGTAAGTGTGACTGTTATTAACACAGAGCAAATCCCCTCTTTTTCCAAGCACCCAATCAGGGTCATATTCACTTGTAGAGTGAATCGGAAAAATATCCTTGGAATTACAAAATTCTACTTGGAAACTTAATAAGTACCAGATATTTGAGGAAAACCTAAAATTAAAAAAGAAAGATCATGATAAACACAAACAAAAGCTGCACCCAGAGGAAGCAGAGATGTTTCAGGGAACAGAAAATAACTTCAAATATATTTAATTACTATGCTCAAGAAGTTCAAGAAAATATTGCATCTATAAGAAGATTAGGATGCTTTTTAAGGAAACACTTTAGAAAAATAAGGAATTATTGGAAATTTTTTAAATATTGCAATAAAACTAAGAGTACATCAATACAAATGTTTAATGGAAAAGTCAAGAAAATATGGTAGCACATAGAGTAAAAAAGGGTAAGAAAAGAAATGTGAGCTGTAGGATAAACTATTTTTAAATTTAGAGGTATGACTATTTATTATTTAATTGCTCCAGGAAGGGTTAGTGGACAAAATTCAGTGCACAGAGGTATAAAAGATATGCTTTTGAAGATTTTAATTGGGGCACCAATCTTCAAGATAGTTTAAGACGTATTTAAAATTTTCTGCATTCTTACTGATTTTTGCTTCTTCTGTTAGTGACAAAAAATGTCAGGATCTCCTGCAATGGTTACTGATTAGTCTCTTTCTCCCTGTGCTCTGAAATTTTAGACTAATTAATTAGGTATATGCAAGCTTAAAATTTTTGTATCTTCTTTATATAACTTTAATTACTGCTAAAGCTTAACTGTTTTCCACTGATAATACTTTTTTCCTTGAAGTCAATTTACCTGATAGTAATATGGCTACATGACTTTCTTTTTTTTAACTAAGTTTTTTTTATTTTCATATGATTATAGATTCACATGCAATTGTAAGAATTCAGAGATCTCAGGTACCTTCTTCTCTCATGTTACCTAATGATAATATTTTTATACTTAGAAAACTACAGTATCAGTACTGATACTGACATAGTCAAGATACAGAATAGTTAATAATTCTGCTTATATGAAAGTCTTGTATATTATTTGCAAGGTATATTTTGCTATTCTTATTTCAAACTCTTCATGTGTGAATGTAAATTTATCTCTTATAAATAGCATATAGGTAGATTATAAAGACAGCCTTTGTCTTTCTTACTGTTACAGTTCTATTGAGATATAACTGTCAAACAACATAGGGCACAATAGACACATTTAAAGTCTATAGTCCTGTGAAGTGACACACATATGTGAACTTGTGAGACAAGTATAATAAAGATAATGGACATTTCTAAATGCTCAAAAGTTTTCCTAATTTTTCTTTGGGTTGATCCTCAGGCAACCACTGATCTGTTTTCTGTCACTGTAATTTAGTTTGAATTTCCTAGGATTCTATATAAAATAAATAATTTTATATAAAAGAAATCTTACATTATATACTTTCTTATATCTGGCTTCTTTCATTCAGAATAATTATTTTAAGATTCATACAAGTTGTTACATAAGTTGTCCCTTTGAGTTAATTGTGTGAATATGTGTGAATATACCATAATCTGTTTATTCGTTTACCTTTTGAAAAATATTATTTTCTCTCTGTAGCTATTAACCAATACAACTGCTATAAATATTCAGCCATAAGTCTTTCTTTGTACACATGTTCCATTTCTCTCGGAAAATAACTGGGAGTAGAATGACTGAGCCCTATGATAGTTCTATGTTTAACTTCTTTTTTTTTATTTAAATTCAATTAGCCAACATATAGTACATCAGTAGTTTCAGATGTAGTGTTCAATAATTCTTAAGAAACTGCCAAACTTGTCTCTAAACTAGCATGCCTTTTTATATTCCAACCAGAAGATACGAGTGTTATTTTTCCACATCTCATCGCAACTTGGAATAATTAAGCTTTTTATTTTAGACATTTTAATAGACTTTTAATGGTGTCACACTGTGGAGTTGTTGTTGTTGTTGTTGTTGTTTTTGCATTTCTTTAGTGATTATTGATATTGATATTATTTACTTATAATTTATGCTGCTTCTTTGAAGTTCCCAAGTATTTTGCCCATTTAAAAATGGGTTTCAAATTTTAAAATTTGAAGTTTTAAAAAAGATTTTATGTATTTGAGAGAGAAAGAGAGAGCATGAGCAGGGGAAGGGGAACAGGGAAAAGTAGGCTCCCCGCTGAGCTGAGAGCCCAATGCAGACTGGATTTCAGGATTCTGGGATAATGATCTGAACCAAAGGCAGATGCTCAACTTACTGAGCCACTCAGGTGCCCCTAAAATTTGTTATTTATGGGTTTTCTTCTTACTGAGTTTAGTGAGTTCTTTGTTGTAGATAGAATCCTTCATCAAATACATGACTTGAAAATACTTTTTAGTCTCTGCCTTATATTTTCATTCCTTTAAAAAAACAAATATTTTTAACTTCAAAGTCCCATTTATCATTTCTTTTATGGGCCTTGTTTTTTGGTGTAATTATTAAGAAATCTTTGCCAGAACTGGGTCACAAATATTCTCCACTGTGTTCTTTCAGGTTTTACATTTAGATCTATGATCCACTTTGAGTGGATCTTTATGTATTGTAGAAGATACAGATTGAAGTTAATTGCATACAGATAGCCAGTAGATCTAGTACCATATATTAAAAGGTTATCCTTTCTCCAGTGAATTTAATTTGTACCTTTTAAGAAAATCAATTATTTGTATATGTGTGGGTCTCTTTCTGGAAGCTTCATTTAGATCCATTGATACATTTGTCTTAACACAAATACTGCACTCTCTAGATTCCCAGAGTTCTATAGTATATCTTAAAATCAAGTAAATGTAATTCTTCCTGGTACTTTTTAACTGTTGAATAATTATAGGTTCTTCAAATTTCTAGATGAATTCTAGAAATTAATTAATTAATTAATTGAACTTTTGAATAAATTTGGAAAGAATTTATGGTTAGCACTCTTGAGTCTTCTGAACTCAGAATATGGTATATCAGTGTTTTGTTGCTATTAATGTAAAGATCTTGAACATCTATTGTCAGATTTATCCCACAGTGTTTCATACTCTTGATGTATTATAAATGATGTTATATTTTCATTTCTATTTGTTTATTGTTAAAATATATAAATAGAATTGCCTTTTTAAACATGGAACTTATATCCTGCAGCATTTACCAAATAACTCATTAGTTCCACTAGATGTGTGTGTGTGTGTGTGTGTGTGTGTGAAGTGTAATGGATTTTCTGCATAGGAATCCTGTTGTCTGTGGCAGTTTGGAGGTTGAATGTGGCATTTGTAAAATACCAGATATCTTTAAACACGTAGACCTGAAATAAAGTCAGAGCAGTGAGGTTAAGAGGAAGTATTTCCATTAACAAGGAAATGGTATGTATAAGGTGATATAAGAGGAAGAAAGTCAGATTAGGACCAGTTTTCAGAAGATCTTGACTACCAATGTAAAAAGAATATATCACAAATATTCCTTTAAAAAAATGGATGGGGGGGGGGTGCCTGGGTGGCTCAGTAGGTTAAAGTCTCTGCCTTCGGCTCAGGTCATGGTCCTGGGGTCCTGGGATCAAGCCCCACATGGGGCTCTCTGCTCAGTGGGGAGCTTGCTTCCCCCTCTCTCTCTGCCTGCCTCTCTGCCTACTTATGGTCTCTATCAAATAAATGAATAAAATCTTTAAAAAAAATAGGGGCACTTGGGTGGCTCAGTGGGTTAAGCCTCTGTTTTAGGCTCAGGTCATGATCTCAGGGCCCTTGGATCGAGTCCTGCATCGGGCTCTCTGCTCAACAGAGAGCTTGCTTCTCCCCTCTCTGCCTACTTGTGATCTCTGTCAAATAAATAAAATCTTTTTTAAAAATGTCAGATGTTATAATATTTTAGGCAGTTCAAGTCTGTGATTTGTTGGAATATTGTTTTGGACTATTGGAGATGACCATGGTGGATTAAGTGATTTCTAAAATGAGTAAATAGGGGGAAAAATAGTTATTACTCATGGCCCTACTGACAGGCATGGAACTATTTCATTCATTTTTAAACTGAAAATTTCCTTGACACTGATGATCTATCACTGGGATAGGGTCTACTGTGCAAATAAAGTGACATATAAATAAATAAACCATTGCTCATCTCTCCTCGTCACTTTTACTAATCTGGAGTTCTAGACAAATAGTGACTAATGGGGATTACTTTTGACTTTGCCATGTTTCTATAAAGAAATATCATGGACTTGTACATTACCATTTTCAAATTGCAGTTTGGCCTCTGTCCTCTGTCTCCCCCATGTTATTACTCTCTATATAGATGGAAAAAATTTAATGGCACATAAAAGGTGATTTGAACTTACTAAATCATGACACTGGAACAAAGATTCTCCTCTGTATCAATTTGGTATATACCATATACATATGTTTATATGTAACACATTATTGTTATTACTGGCGCAGAAGAAAATTTAGTTTTTACCCCTTGGTCTGAAGGATTTCCAATATTTTGCTCTCAGAAAAAAAATTCTGTTTCTGTTTTGCATATCAGGAGTGGGTCAGAAGTATAAAGTACATTAGACTGGTGATTTTTGGGGTGAGAGCCAGGTGAGAGTCTGTATACCCTCATTGTCCTTTGAACAAGGGATTGAATCTGTGGTATCTGCTTATATTATCATGCTATGAAGATATCTTTGTCTTTGACTTTTATGCCATTGTTAGAATGGCTTTGTTTTGAAGTACAAACAGCTCTTTTCTTTGCATTTATGAGCATCCTGCTATGTAATGAACATTTCTTCCCTCTAGGCACTGCTGCTACTGCTGCTGTTGGCCAACTTTTATTGGAATATATGCCAAGCATTATGAAAATGATTTTACATATAATATCTCTATTCCTTATTTATTACTGTGTAATGAGTTGCACTAAATTTTAGCCGCCTGAAACAATGAAATTTATCGTGTCTTAAAATTTCTGAGGGTCAGGGATTTGGGAGTTATTTAGTTGGCTGGTTCTGGCTCAGGATCTCTCTTGTATTTGGAATAAAGCTCTCAGTGAGTGTTGCAATCATTTGAAAGCTGGAGGATCTCCTTCCAAGCTCACTCACATAGCTGTTATCTGATTTAATCTTCTAGTAACATTATTAGGTATATACTCTTATTGTTCTCATAAGATGTTCTCCAGATGTGGAGACTGAGGCCTAATTGATGAAGTTCTAGAACCTAGGTGAGGTTTGGTGGGCTGAGGTCTGGAGCTGATGACCAAGAAGGAATTCTTGAGACATCTTTGGTGCAAAATGGTGGTTTATTAAAGCACAGGGGACAGGACCCATGGGCAGGAAGAGCTTCTGCCTGGGGTTGTGAGGGATGGCAGGTTATGTACCCTGTGGTTGGGGGAAGGTGAGGGAAAGGGAGATTTCAACGGAGTTTTCGTATGCTAAAGAGGGCCTAGGAGGTGCGGGAGACCAACTTTGTCTTTTAGCAAGCCATTAACATTAAGATAGTTGGGAGATTCCTGTCTTGCAGGATTGTGATCTCTCCAAGTTAGCTGTTTGTTTCTCGTTTATGGCAGTCGGGGTGCCTGAGGAATGATACACATATTACCGAGGGGAGCGGGTGGAGAGGGGGTGCAAGGTGCCAGCTTTTGCTTTGTCCTCAGCCAGCCTCCTGCTCCCTCATCATAATGAAGAACTTTAGTCTAATGCCAGTGTGTTCAATTTTATCAACTATGGCTAAGTCTCCTAATGAATGGAAAATAATTCTGGGGTGTTTACAATGATTACTTCTTTTGTTAGAGAAAATAAAATCTACATTTACGGGCGCCTGGGTGGCTCAGTGGGTTAAAGCCTCTGCTTTCGGCTCAGGTCATGATCCCAGGGTCCTGGGATCGAGTCCCGCATCGGGCTCTCTGCTCCGCAGGGAGCCTGCTTCCACCTCTCTCTCTGCCTGCCTCTCTGCCTACTTGCGATCTCTGTCAAATAAATAAATAAAATCTTAAAAAAAAAAAAATCTACATTTACTTTAAAGGGGGTCCAGCTCCTTCACTCATCTGAAACAATCGAGTACTGCTGTGTTTTTAATCTTCACACTTATTTATATTATCCTGAATCCATACATGAGGTATTCTGGATCAGAGATAGATTTCTTATGAAGGACTTTCCAGTAAATAATAAATGAGTTATTTTACCTATACCCTATTCCCTGCCCCTAGAGTGACTAGGGGTAGTGACTAGTTAAGGTAGAGTGACAAGTTAAGGAGCCAAGTCCATTCTCTTACCTGAGTAGCCAGACTCATCCATAGGCAAGGAAGAAGAAAAATTACTTTTCTCTGTTTTTATGAAGTACTAGGAGACACAAGTCTGTTCGTCTCTTGAAAGCGCTTCTTCTTGCTCCAGTCCTTTGATACATAAATGAAACCTTTGGAAAAGCCAGAGACTATCTCCAGAGACTGCCTAATTCTTTCTGGCAATGAAAAACTACTATCCTAGAAGGATAGTGTAAAGTTTTTTCCTACGAAATAAACACAGCACCAGGCGAAGTGGGTATAAGGCAAGGTTTATTAAAGGTCCTCTCCAGTGAAGTTTCAGGACCCAGGTGAAGGGGAGCTGAGAAAGTTGCACCGGGAGGAGGTGGGCACCCTCAGGCGAGGTTCCGCAACTCTGGAAAGCAGAGTGAGGGAAGTCGCGCCCAAGGCAGGGAGGAGGGGGCTTTTAAAGGGTCTTGGGGAAAGCTCAGGGGTCTTTTGGCAAGTTTTTCTTACTCGGATATCCCGCCTACTCATGGGGATCCCATTGGTCCACAGGAGCCCTGGGCGGGGGTCTCAGATTCCTGCTTGGGCCTTTGTTCTCCTGTCCTAGTTCAGGTCTTGTGGCGGGATCTTTCGCCATCTTTAGTAGCCCTTCCTGCCAGCCCAACAGATAGTAGTTGCAGTCTTCCTGGCACATTGAAGGGTTAATATAGGAACATAGTCTAGGTTGTAGCCATCCATCAGCACTCCTGTCAAGATAAGAGTTTTATTATCCTTTTGAGTCAGGGCAATTTACTAGACAAATGGCTACGGATATAATTCTCATGGTGTGTGAAGAGTCTCAGGGGGCTAGAGCTTTTTACTGGAATGCTGAGAAAGTAAAGGCAATTTTATTTATCTACAAGGACCTACTGAGAGGCTATGAGGCCTCTCTCTTTTCTGAACAGCTTTGTTTTTTACCCCGTTGTCATTTTAATGAAAGCTCTTTCTAAAAGGACTAATAGATTTGTACTATCACTTTCCATATGAGAACTAATTATTTGAGGTATATCTGTGTTAGGTGCATCATATATCATCACAACCCTTCACAAAGGTTTTGCACATTAGTCAAGTATTTGTGTTATTAATGAAGATGATTAATAATAACATCTCTAAAGTGACTTCCAGATCTGTAACTTTCTGCATTAATCCCATTTTGTAAACAATAGCAATAATAATAGCAGATATTTATTTACCACTTACTCTATGCCAGGCACTGTTCTAGGTGTATTACACAAATTATTTTAATGTTTGTAATTTCACAATAATCTGTGCAATGACTCATTATCCCTATAATGGGTAAGCAAAAGTACAGAAAGTATATATTTCTTATCTGAGGTGAAGCACTGGGAAGTTGCAGAGCTGAGATTTAAACCCAGGCACTTTGGTTCCATGTTGCAAGTTCTTAACTATTGTATGAATTCTCTATGTTTCATTACTTCACAAACAAACATTTATTTTGCACCTTCTGCAAGTCAAGCATTGTTTAAGGCACTGTGGATATATCACTGAAGGAAATTTTGAAAGCCCCTACATTCATAGAGCTTATTTCCTGGTTAATGACAGGGTGGTCAGGTAAGGAAATAAAGCTAAGCCAATAAACCTATATATAATATCATATTAGACCAGTAAGTACTATGGGAAAAAATTAAACAGAGTCAGAAAATAGAGTCTGAAAGGAGTTCCTATTTTAGAATTGTGAGGGCAGATATTTTCGATATTATCAGTTGCTACTAAAACTGTGGATAATATGATAAATTTAGTCCATCAAGAACATTTGGTAAACAAAGCATAGAATAGAATAAAATCATTTTGAAAAGAGGATGTCAGAGTTCATTGCATATAGTAAACAGTTTTTCATAAGGTATTTCCTTCAGTGTGTATACATATTTGTGTTTAAAAATGTGATTTTGTTGTTGTTTGACACTGTGGGGAACCAGTAAGAAGGCCACTTGAGGCTGGTGGTCAGGGACTGGAAGAAAGTGGGTGGAATTGAAATCAGGCGTGGGCATGTACATGGAACACCTGCAAGGCTCTGTGAGCCACGGTAAAATTTTTGGCACTATTGTAAATGAAATGGGAAGACTTTTGAGAGCTTTGAGCAGAGTAGACATGATCTGATTTACCTTCTAGAAGGGTCATTTTGGCTGCCATATCAAAATAGATTGTATGTGAGCAAGGACTGAACCAAATTAAAATGGAACATAGTTTCACGCAATTGTATCAGTAAGAGTAGAAATGGGATAGAGAATTTCTGATTCATGGAATCATAGAAATAGAATTTTAGACTAAGAGTAACCTAAACATTATTTATGAGGCCTGCAATTCTCCTGTACAAATATTTTTTCTACAAACAACTCTATTTCTAGATTACTTTAAAAGATGAAGCTGTTCTGTTTCATCTACTGAAAAAGAAACCCACAGTAGTAATGAAGTAATAGGCCCTGAAGGTCAGGATCATAGTTGTAAAGGAAGTAAAATTTTGAAAAATGTTGATACACTTTTTCTGTTGTCTTTATGAGCATATGACCATAAGAAGCATCCTTTCATCAGCATGGAGATGGGCATCTATTAGAAAGGAATACATAGTGAAAGACTAAGGTATCATTTGGCTTCCAACATTCAGCAGGAGAATTTTGCAAATAAGCTAGTTTATTGTAAAAGAATTGTTCAAAATTCCTTAATTTCCTAAATTGGTATTTCAGAAGAAGATGTGGCAAGCAAGCAAAGCAGAGAAAATAGGGAAATAACACTCTTGATTGTGGCAAGGAAAGAGAAAGGGAAAAAGAAGAATAAGGAATACAGACTCCTACATCACGTTCCCATAATCCAGATTTTGGCACAGAGAGAAAGAGATATATTAGATAAATGAAAATGACATAACCACACACACATATACCATACTTAACACACCACATCCTGTACACACACAGCTCACACTACACATACATGCACCACACATATATACCGCATACACTCACACAACACATATACATACTCATACCACACACACAGTCTTTAAGACCCTAGAAACAAAAGGTTCTATCACAGGCTGCTGCTATCTCAACCTGGATCACAGCCACCTCAAGTTACCAGAACAGGGAGGTCAGACACAGATAAGGTACTTCCCGTCACGCCTGTTTCCCACATGACATATCTGGCTGTAGCACTGACACCGGAGTGTTGTACTGGGCGCTGCAATGAGGGTGACAAGACAGACCACTTTAAGGCCATTGAAAGCCGCAGCCAGACTTTAGATGTATCTGTGGCTTCTTTGGGAACTGAAACTGAGGCTGAAGGTAATGACTGCCAGGCCCTGACTAAACGAGAGAGCCTAACTCAGGTTTAAGGGGTGATTGTCCAGCGGGATAAGCACATCCAGGTGAACCTTCATTCAGAAAACCAGAGAACACTGCGGGTATCATAAACAGAACCCAGATTCTTTTCTGCCTCTCTGAAACCATCCTAAAGTATTAGTGAAGAGGACTCTCAGAGAATCCAAGAATTGTTATCTAAAAGAGTCTGGGGATGCCTGGGTGGCTCAGTGGGTTAAGCCTCTGCCTTTGGCTTGGGTCATGATCTCAGGGTCTTGTGATCGAGCCCCACGATGGGCTCTTTGCTCAGCAGGGAGCCTGCTTCTGCCTCTCTCTCCGTCTGCCTCTCTGCCTACTTGTGATCCCTCTCTCTGCCAAATAAAAAATAAAATCTTAAAAAATAAAAGAGTCTGAACAGGAGGAGGGGCAAGATGGTGGAGAAGTAGGAGACCCTGTTTCAACTGGTCCCCTAAAGTGAGCTAATTATTTACCAGAACACTCTGAACACCCATGAAATCAACCTGAGATGTAAGATTCTACACTTCTGGATCTCTACTCTGCAGGGGCAGAAGACACCAGTGGAGAGGTAAAAGCAGATTGGGAATGATTAAACTGATATCAGAGGATAAACAGAAGGAGGAGGCATCCACCAGAACTGACCCATTGGAAAGTAATACCCCAATATAAAAGCGCCCTGTGATTGGGGACCAGCATTAACTTGGAGTCTGGTTAAACACACTCAAAAAGAGCAAAAGATCTTAAGGGACAACTGGTGGAATTGGGTGGTTACAGGCACAGGCCTAAGCCTGTGGACCAAAAATAGCCACTGCCAGAGACCATCCATGCCAGAGAGTGTGGCGCAAAAACTCCACACCACGATCCCTGAGCCCTCAGCTTTCCACTGCTTGCACCACCACTCAGGTGCACTCCCACTGGTGCGCATGAGGGAGTCTGGTGTGGATGCCAGCCAGCGCTCCCTAGAACTACAGCCTTTTGCACTCTGTGCACACTGCACAGCCAGGGTCTGAACCATGCTCCCCACCCACACCTGAGAGAGCTCCATGCGGGTGCTAGCCAGAGGTCTCTAGGACTGGCTGAGAGTCTGAACACTCAGTCCAGGCTTGAAAAACAGTGCGTTATCTCTGGTTGGGATCTCTTGGTGGGCAGTGACCTGTGAAATCCTGAGGTTTGAACCCCTGACAGCAGTCCCGGCAATGGTAGCCACCAGAAGCAGGCTTCCTGGACCAATATCACTTGCCGTTTTTTGTGGCACGGGGGTGCAGAGACAAGTCGGGGCCTTGGGCAACCACTGGGACAGTGGCTGGGAGTGTGCACTGCCTGTGGGAAGTTGCACAGCTCAGCAGAATTTGCAGGGGGGGGGGGATGTGTTCTGGACCACCCAGAGGGAAGCAGACTGAGGCTTCTCTCTGAGACAGAGGTCTGGGTGTAATTTGCTTTCCACTAAACCTCCAAAAAGCCACAAAAAGCCACCAAAGAACAAAAACCTCCAGAGAACAAAAGCCTGAAAAACCGGATTCCACAGAGCCCAGCCCCATGATGGGAGTAGGAGGGCTCAACCCAAGCAAGACCGACAGAAAAACAATGCAGCAGACCCTTCCTCCAGAAAGGCAGCCAAAAGAATGAGAGGACAACCACTATAGGGTCCCCATAAAACTGTAAAACCCCAGTATCAGGGGGAAACAAGATATTAAGCTCCCGGTATTACCCTAAAACCTGTATATGTCATAGATACAACTTTTATTTTTAATTTGTTCTCACTATATTCTTGTTCTTATTTTTTTATCTGCTTACCATTACAATTAGAGTTTCAATACAACATATTCCATAATAACCTTCTAACTTGAACTTTTTTTATACATATACCTGTGCTTTTCTTTTGCTTTTCTATTTTTAATATGCATATAGATATAAGCTTCAAGGTAATTCTCTTTCCCTAATCAATACTACTCCTATATATAAACCAGTTTTAATCTCCCTTTATCTCTGGGAAGTTGAGTCCTTTAACAATGATACCAAGATACACCCAGCAAGAATCAAAATAACCTTCCTCACCCACATTGAGGACTTATAACCACCCTCCCATCTTTTTCTTCTGTCAGTATTTCTGTGTATTTGCTTTTTTTTCCTGGTATTATATAAATCTTATCCTTGAGGTTCATTTTGGCTGGGTTCTTTTTTTTTTCTTGTCATTTACTTTTGTCGGTCTTTTTGTTTCTCCGTTTTTGTTTATATACCTTAAATGTCTTACCCTTGGAGCCCAGTCTGGCTGGGTCTTCTCTTTCTTTTCTATCTCTCTCTTTCTCTTTTTTTCTTTCTTTTTGGTAGTGACTTCCGATTGCTCAGAAGTGTTCCAGGGTGCACCTTGCCTGGATTGCAATTGATATATTCAGATACACATCCCCTCAACTGCCTCTTACCAAAATGACTATGAGGAGGAACACCCAACAGAGGAAAAATTCAGAGACTGTGCCCTCTTCATCAGAACTATTGGATACAAGCATAAACGGTATGTCAGAAAGGGAATTCAGGGTAACAATTATCCAGCCAATGGCTAGGTTGGAGAAAACCATTAGTGACAACATGGAATCTCTAAAAGCAGAAGTGAAAGCAGCCTGGGAAGAAGTTAAAAATGCTAGCAATGAGATCCAATCTAATCTAAGTACTCTAACAACTAGGGTAACTGAGGCAGAAGATAGAATTAGTGACCTAGAGGACAAATTGATAGAGAAAAAGGATCAGAAGGAGGCCTGGAGCAAACAGAAGCTGTGAAAACAGAATTAAGGAATTAAATGATGCCATGAAATGTTCCAATGTCAGAATTATTGGGATCCCTGAGGGGGAGGAGAAAGAAAGAAGGCTATAAGATATAGTTGAACAAATTCTTGATGAAAATTTTCCCTGTCTGGGGAATGGAACCAGCATTCATGTCCTAGAGGCAGAAAGATCACCCAAGACCAATGGATCTAGAAAGACCTCAAGACACTTAATTGTGAGACTGATGAATTATAATTTTAGACAAGAGCTCCTGAGGGCAGCGAGGGGGAAGAGATTCCTTATGTACAGAGGAAGGTCCATCAGAATAACCGACCTGTCCACAGAAACCTAGCAAGCCAAAAAGGGCTGGCAAGACATATTCAGGGCACTAAATGAGAAGAACATGCAGCCAAGAATACTTTATCCAGCAAGGCTGACATTCAGAATGGATGGACAGATAAAGAGCTTCCAAGACAAGCAAGGTTTAAAAGAGTATGTGACCAAAAAGCTGGCACTATAAGAAATATTAAGGGGGGATCTATAAAAGAAGAAAGAACCCAAGAATGACATAGAACAGAAATTTACAAAGACAATCTATAGAAACAAGGACTTCACAGGCAACATGTCAATAAAAACTTACCTTTCAATAATTACTCTCAATGTGAACTGCCTAAATGCTCCCAGGAAATGACATAGGGTTGTAGATTGGATAAAACAGCAGGTCCTATCCATATGCTGTCTACAAGAGATCCTTTTGGAACCTGAAGATATATCCAGACTGAAAGTGAAGGGATAGAGAACCATCTTTCATGGCAGTATGCATCAAAAGAAAGCTGGGATAGCGATTCTCATATCAGACAAATTAGATTTTAAACTAAAGACTGTAGTCAGAGATAAAGAAGGACACTACATCATTCTTAAAGGGTATATCCACCAAGAAGATCTAACACTTGTAAATATTTATGCCCCCAATATGGGAGCAGCCAACTACATAAGCCAACTGTTAATCAAGATAAAGAGTCATATTGATATGAATACATTAATAGAAGGGAATCTTAACATGTCACTCTTACTAATAAACAGATCATCCAAGCAGAAAGTCAATAAAGAAATGAGCATTGAATGACATATTGGACAGAAGGACTTAATAGATACATACAGAACATTCCACCCTAAACCAACAGAATACTCATTCTTCTCGAGTGCACATGGAACTTTCTCCAGAATAGGCCACATACTTGGTCACAAATCATGTCTCAACTGATACCAAAAGATTGAGATTATTCCCTGCATATTCTCAGACCACAATGCTTTGAAACTGGAACTCAACCACAAGAAAAAGTATGGAAGGAATTCAAACACTCAGAAGCTAAACACCACCCTATTTAAGAATGTTTGGATCAACCAGGAAATCAAAGAACTTAAACAATTCATGGAAATCAATGAGAATGAAGACACATCGGTACAAAACCTATAGGATATGGCAAAGGCGGTCCTAAGGGGGAAATACATAGCCATCCAAGTCTCATTCAAAAAAAAAAAAAAAAGAAAGAAAAGAAAAATCCAGAACACACCAACTCTCTTTACACCTTTAAGAACTGGAGAATCAACAATAAATTAAGCCAAACCACACAAAAGAAGAGAAATAATCAAGATTAGAGCAGAGATCAATGAGATAGAAACCAGAGGTACAGTAGAACATATCAACAAAACAAGAAGCTGTTTTTTTTAAAGAATCAATAATATTGATAAACCACCTGCCAAACTAATCCAAAAGAAAAGAGAGAGGACCCAAATTAATAAAATTATGAATGAGAAGGGAGAGATCATGACTAACACGAAGGAAATAAAAACAATTATCAGAAATTATTAGCAACAGTTATATGCCAATAAGTTAAGCAACCTAGATGAAAGGGATGCATCCCTGGAAACCTTAAACTTCCAAAACTGAATCAGGAAGAAATTGACAACCTGAATAGAACACAATCTAGTAATGAGATTGAAGCAGTGATCAAAAACCTCCCAAAAAACAAGAGCCCAGGACCTGACAGATTCCCTGGAGAATTATACCAAACATTCAAATAAGAAATAATACCTATTCTCCTGAAGCTGTTTCAAAAAACAGACACAGAAGGAAAACTTCCAGATTCTTTTTATGAAGTCATTATTAACCTGATCCCCAAACCAGGCAAAGACCCCATCAAAATGGAGAATTTCAGACCAATATCCCTGATGAATATGGATGCCAATATTCTCAATAAGATCCTAGCTAATAGGATCCAACAGTACATTATAAAGATTATCTACCATGACCAGGTGGGACTTATCCATGGGATGCAAGGGTAGCTCAACATTCACAAACCAATGTGATAGAACAAGTCAATAAGAGAATAGAGAAGAACCACATAGTCCTCTCAATTGATGCAGAAAACCATTTGACAAAATACAGCATCCATTACTGATTAAAACCCTTCAAAGTATAGGGATATAGGGAACATTCCTCAACTTCATAAAATCTATCCGTGAAAAACCCACAGCAAATATCATCCTCAATGGGGAAAAGCTGACAGCCTTCCCTTTGAGGTCAGGAACACAATGATGTCTACTCTGCCACTGTTGTTCAACATAGTACTAGAAGTCCTAGCAACAACAGTCAGACAACAAAAAGAAGTAAGAGGCATTCAAATTGGCAAAGAAGTCAGACTCTCTCTATTCGCAGATGACATGATACTTTGTATGGAAAAACCAAAAGACTCCACCCCCAAGCTACTAGTACTCATACAGCAATTCAGTATTGTGGCAGGATACAAAATCAATGTACAGAAATAAATTGCTTTTCTATACACTAACAATGAAAATACAGAAATGGAAATTAGAAAATCAATTCCATTTACTACAGCACCAAGAACCATAAGATACCTGTGAATAAACCTAACCAAAGAGATAAAGGATCTGTACTCGAGGAACTACAGAACACTCATGAAAGAAATTGAAGAAGACAGAAAAAGATGGAAGAGCATCCCATGCTTATGGATCAGAAGAATAAACATTTAAAAATGTCTATACTGCCTAGAGCAATCTATGTTTTTGGTGCCATCCCAATCAAAATTCCACCAGTATTTTCCAAAGAGCTGGAAGAAACAATCCTAAAATTTGTATGGAACCAGAAGAGTCCTTGAATTGCTAAGGAAATGTTGAAAAAAAAAAACAAAACTGGGGGTGTCACGTTGCCTCATTTCAAGCTTTACTACAAAGCTGTGGTCACCAAGACAGCATGGTACTGGCACAAAAACAGACACATAGACCAATGGAACAGAGTAGAGAGCCAAATATGGACCCTCAACTCTATGGTCAAATAATCATAAACAAAACAGGAAAAAATATACAGTGGAAAAAAAGATGGTCTCTTCAATAAGTGGTGCTGGGAAAATTGGACAGCTATGTATAGAAGAATGAAACTCAACCATTCTCTTACACCATACACAAAAATAAACTCGAAATGGATAAAAGACCTCAACATGAGGCAGGAATCTATCAAAATCCTAGATAATATAGGCAGTAACCTCTTCGACATTGGCCACAGCAACTTCTTTCAAGACATATCCCCAAAGGCAAAGGAAACAAAAGCGAAAATGAACTTTTGGGACTTTATCGAGATCAAAATTTCTGCACAGCAAAGGAAACAGTCAACAAAACAAAGAGGCAACCCACAGAAAGGAAGAAGATATTCGCAAGTAACACTACAAAGGGCTGATATCCAAGATCTATAAAGAACTCCTCAAACTCAACACACACAAAACAGATAATCATATAAAAACATGGGTAGAAGACATGAACAGAAACTTCCCAAAGAGGACATACAAATGGCTCACAGACACATAAAAATATGTTCATCATCATTAGCCATCTGGGAAATTCAAATCAAAACCACACTGAGATACCACCTTACACCAGTCAAAATGGCCAAAATCAACAAGACAGTAATCAAGTGTTGGAGAGGATGTGGATAAAGCGGAACCCTCTTGCACTGTTGGTGGAAATGCAAGTTGGTACAGCCACTTTGGAAAACTGTGGAGATTGCTTAAGAAATTTAAAAATAGAGCTACCCTATGACCCTGCAATGGCACTACTGGGTATTTACCCCAAAGATACAGATGTAGTGAAAAGAAGGGCCATCTGTACCCAATGTTCATAGCAGCAATAGCCACAGTTGCCAAACTGTGGAATGAATCAAGATGCTCTTCAATGGACAAATGGATAAAGAAAATGTGGTCCATATATACAATGGAGTATTATGCCTCCATCAGAAAGGATGAATACCCAACTTTTGTATCAACACGGATGGGACTGGAGGAGATTATGCTGAGTGAAATAAGTCAAGCAGAGAGAGTCAATTATCATATGGTTTCGCTTACTCGTAGAGCATAAGGAATAACATGGAGGGCATTGGGAAATGGAGAGGAGAAGTGAGTTGGGGGAAATCAGAAGGGGAGATGAACCACGAGAGACTGTGGATCCTGAGAAACAAACTGAGAGGTTTGGAGGGAAGGAGGTAGGGGGTTGAGTGAGCCTGGTGGTGGGTATTAAGGGGGGCATGTATTGCATGGAGCATTGGGTGAGGTGCATAAAAAATGAATTTTGGAACACACACACACACACAATTTAAATTAAAAAAAAAATAAGAGTCTGAACGTTACTATGTAAAATGTCTTTTCAGTTACTAGGTCAAAAACGACTGGACTAGTTATAGATTGGGGTTTATTCTTACTAACAGGAAGCTAGTGACTCAGAGAGAAATGACCAGAATGTTTACTGGAAAAATAAAGTAAATTTTCTCTGCATATGCAAGGTGCAGTAATTTTGTAAAAACACAACACAGTTTGTTACCATTTATTGTCTGTGCTGTATGTATGCCTGGCCTGACTCCAAAGCCTATAACTTTGAGCCATAGAAATATGAAAGAATGTATATGGACCAAGGGATCATGGAAGAAATGCCCATGGGATTCAATGCAAGACCTCTTACTGGAGAAAAAAGAAATACAAAACCATTTGAAGAATAAACCTTTCATTTTAGGTGGGATGCATTCACAGGCTGGAAAGGTAGCATGAAATTTTTCTTTTGATACTGTGAATTTGCATCTGTAACTAGTTTCATATTGAGGGACATGTGTTTCTGTGGGACTGGTCTCTTTTGCTCTGCCAGCTTTTCGTTTTCACCTGGAATTATATCTTCAAAAACAGGGCGATTAAGTTGTCCTTGATTAAAAAAAAACATATATACTGTAGCTACAAACCAGTGATTTTTAAACAAGGGTCTTTTTTTTTTTTTCTTTCCCTGATTAAGACTCCACACCCAACATGGGGCTTGAATTCACAACCCTGAGTTCCAGCATTGCATGCTCTACCACCTGAGCCAGTCAGGTACCCCTGAACCAAGGATCTTTAATAAGTAAAAATTTCATACTATCTCTATGTTAAAGGATGATGGGCTATGTTATATTAATTACATATAGTTTCCTTTAATCAACATATTTAGCTCTTTTAATATTGTTACGTTTTTATTTAATTTCCATATTTTGTATTTATAACATGCATTTATGCTATAATCAGAAAAACAGTTACACAATGGAAAAATAAAGTGTGATTTTATGTCGTAAGAATCCTAAAGCAGTAACATCACTCCTGGTAGGGGGTATTAAGAAGAGCACATATTGCATGGAGTACTGGGTGGGGTACATAAACAATGCATCTTGGAACACTGAAAAAATAAAGTTAAAAAACAAAACAAAACAAACTAATTCTTAAGGAATAAATTCATAGTACTTACCTGGCTTTGTACATGGCTTTTCTTACCTTAGCTTTTGGAGACTTACCAGATTTCAAAAGACAAAGAGATTTTTAAAGTCAGAAGGTAGTTTTCTAGCTATTAAATAGTCACACTCTATTTTTCACCCAGCAAACTCAAATTGATACATCTGTGACCTGGTAATAAACTAAAGAAATTATGACTGAATTCCACGGACAGACCTGAATTTGCTGTTTAAAAATGTATATGCAAGGGTGCCTGGGTGGCTCAGTGGGTTAAACCTCTGCCCTTCGGCTCAGGTCATGATCTCAGGGACCTGGGATCGAGCCCTGCATCGGGCTCTCTGCTCATTGGAGAGCCTGCTTCCTCCTCTCTCTCTCTGCCTGCCTCTCTGCCTATTTGCAATCTCTGTCAAATAAATTTAAAAAATCTTTTTAAAAAATGTATATGCATATGTTACAATTCCCAAGATGTTGGTGCCAGGCATTAACCTTACCCAGGAATGTTAAAATGCTGACTTAGCATTCTGTGTAAAATATTTCATATGTGACCAGAGTGGAACACTCTGACCCATACCATAATGTTTAACAAGTAGCCAAGAGATCATACATTGGAAATGAAATCATGACTGATAATGTCTAAATGTTTTTTAATATAATACTTTTTCAAAATGCTAAAGGCCCTCTGTACCTGAAATATACCATATTTTGTTCCTTTTTCTAAAATTTGCTTTATTATTAAAATTTAAGATCTATTTCACTTTCCATGGGAAAAGAATCTGTTAACACACCATATTTAAAAGTTCAGTATATTGATATAAAGTGAAAACTTAACAATGAATTAAGTTACCTTATTAATCATAAGGTTATTGAAATTTTCAAGTGGTTTATAATTTTTAACACTTAAGACTAATGCATCAGTTAAATAATTGAAAAATAATTTAAGCCTCATATTTTAAACTTCGAATCAGTTGTCAACCATATTTCTCCTTCCAAGTAAGACTAAAGTCATTTTTTAATACAATTTTGAAAAAGAAATATATCATGAGGATTCCTTCACATCCAGCCAATAGAATAATTTCTCTTTTTGTTGTTCTTTTGTTTAACTAACGTATGGTGTATTACTGGTTGCAAAAGTACATGTCTGTGATTCATCAGTCTTATATAATACCCAGTGCTCATTTCATCACATGCCCTCCTTAATGTCCATCAACCAATTTCCCTATCCCTTCACCATCTTCCCCTCCAGCAATTCTCAGTTTGTTTTCTCTGGCCGAGAGTCTCTTATGGTTCATCTCTCTCTCTCTCTGGTTTCATCTTTTTTTAATTTTTATTTCTTCCCCTATGATCCTGGTTTGTTTCTTAAGTTCCACATGTCAGTGAGATCATATAATTGTCTTTCTCTGATTATTTTGCTTAACATAATACCTTCTAATTCCATCTATATTATTACAAATGGCAAGATTTCATTTTCTGATGGCTGAGTAATAGTCCATTTTATTCACGCATCTGTTTTTGGTTTTTTTGGGTTTTTTTGCTTTTGATTTTTTAAAATTTATTTATTTTCTGCATATCAGTATTCATTATTTTTTCGCTACACCCAGTGCTCCATGCAATCCATGCCCTTTATAATACCCACCACCTTGTAACCCAGCCTCCCACCCACCCATCAATTCAAACCCCTCAGATTGTTTTTTAGAGTCCATAGTCTCTCATGGTTCACCTCCCCTTCCAACTTCCCCCAACTCCCTTCTCCTCTCTAATTCCCCATGTCCTCCTATTCATGCATCTGTTGATGGACATCTGGGCTCTTTCCATGGTTTGGCTCTTGTGGACATTGCTGCTATAAACATTCGTGTGCCCGTGCTCTGTCAGATAACTACATTTGTATCTTTGGGGTAAATACTCAGTTGTACAATTGCTGGGTGATAGGGTAGCTCTATTTTCAACTTTTTAAGGAACCTCCCTACTATTTTTCTGAATGGCTGCTCCAGCTTGCATTCCCACCAACAATGTAAGAGGGTTCCCTTTCTCCACATCCACACCAGCACCTGTCATTCCTGACTTGCTAATTTTAGCCATTCTGACTGGTGTGAGGTGGTATTGCATTGTTGGTTTGATATGTATTTCCCTGATACCGAGTGTTGTGGAGCATTTTTTAATGTGTCTGTTGGCCATCTGGATGTCTTCTTTGGAGAAATGTCTGTTCATGTCTTCTGCCAATTTCTTGATTGGATTTTTTGGTTTTGGGGTGTTGAGTTTGATTAACTTCTTTATTAGAGTTTGCATACTAGCCCTTTATCCAATATGTCATTTACAGATATCTTCTCCCATTATTTTGGTTGTCTTCTGGTTTTTGTCAACTGTTTCCTTTGCTATGCAAAAACTTTTTATCTTGATGAAATCCCAGTATTTCATTTTTTCCTTTGCTTCCCTCATCTCTGGGTATGTGTAGCAAGAAGTTGCTGCGACTGATGTCGAAGAGGTTGCTGGCTGTGTTCTCCTCTAGGATTTTGATGGATTCCTGTCTCACATTTAGCTCTTTCATCCATTTTGAGTTTATTTTTGTGTATTGTGTAACAAAGTGGCCCAGTTTCATTCTTCTGCATGTGGCAGTCCAGTTCTCCCAACACATTTTGTTGAAGATACTGTCTTTATTCCATTGGATATTCTTTCCTGCTTTGTTGAAGATAAGTTGGTCATAGGGTTAAGGGTCAAATTCTAGATTGTCCATTCTGTTCCATCGATCTATGTATCTGTTTTTGTGCCAGTACCATACTGTTTTGGTGATTACAGCTTTGTAATACAGCTTGAAGTCTGGAATTATGATGCCACCAGCTTTGGTTTTCTTTTTCAAAATGCCTCTGCCTATTTGGTGTCTTTTCTTATTCCATAAAACTTCTAGGATTGTTTGTTCCAACGCTGTGAAAAATGCTGATGGTATTTTGATAGGGATTCATTGAATGTATAGATTGCTCTGTGTAGCCTAGACGTTTTCACAGTATTTGTTCTTTTGCTCCATGAGCATGGAATGTTTTCTCATTTCTTTGTGTCTTCTTCAATTACTTTCATGAGTGGTCTGCGGTTTTCTGAGTATAGATCCTTTATGTCTTTGGTTAGGTTTATTCCAAAGTATCTTATGGTTTTCGGTGCAATTGTAAATGGGATTGATTCCTTCATTTCTCTTTACTCTGCCTCATTGTTAGTGTATAGAAACGCAACTGATTTCTGTGCACTGATTTTATATCCTGCTACTTTGCTGAATTCCTAAATGAGTTCTAGCAATTTGGGGATGGAGTCATTTTGGTTTTCCACATAGAGTATCAGGTCATCCGCAAAGAGAGGGAGTTTGACTTCTTTGCCAATTCAGATGCATTTTATTTCATTTTGTTGTCTTACTGCTGAGGCTAGGACTTGACATATGTTCCTGCTATCCCTGTGGGGATATATACCTGTGGAGATATAACACTGTGAAGAGTTTTAATCAAGAAAGGATGCTGAACTTTGTCAAAATCTTTTTTCGAATCTCTTGAGAGGATTATATTCTTCTTGTCCTTTCTTTTATTTATGTATTGTATTACATTGATTGATTTTTGGTTGTTGAACCACTCTTGCAGACCAAAAATAAATCCCACTTGGTTTTGCTGAATAATCCTTTTAATGGATCCTATTGGCAGTATTTTGGTGAGAATTTTTGCATCCATATTCCTCAGGGATATTGGTCTATAATTCTTTTTAGGTGGGGTCTTTGTCTGGTTTTGGGATCAAGGTAATGCTGGCCTCATAAAAAGAGTTTGAAAGTTTCCCTTCCATTTCAATTGTTTTTTTTGAAACAGCTTCAGAAAAATAGGTATTAATTATTCTTTAACTGTTTAGTAAAATTCCCCTTGGAAGCCATCTAGCTCTTGATTCTTGGAAGATTTTTGATTACTGCTTCAATTTCCTTGCTGGTTATGGGTCTGTTCAGGTTTTCTCTTTCTTCCTTTTTCAGTTTTGCCAGTTTATATGTCTTTTTTTATTTTTAATTTTTTATTTTTTATAAACCTATATTTTTATCCCCAGGGGTACAGGTCTGTGAATCGCCAGGTTTACACACTTCACAGCACTCAACAAAGCACATACCCTCGCCAATGTCCATAACCCCACCCCCCTTCTCGCAACCCCCCTCCCCCCAGCAACCCACAGTTTGTTTTGTAAGATTAAGAGTCACTTATGGTTTGTCTCCCTCCCGGTCCCATCTTGTTTCATTTATTCTTCTCCTACCCACTTAAGCCCCCATGTTGTATCACCACTTCCTCATATCAGGGAGATCATATGATAGTTGTCTTTCTCCGCTTGACTTATTTCGCTAAGCATGATACGCTCTAGTTTCATCCATGTTGTCGCAAACCCAGTAGTGCAATTGCTGGGTCATAGGGCAGTTCTATTTTCAACATTTTGAGGAACCTCCATGCTGTTTTCCAGAGTGGTTGCACCAGCTTGCATTCCCACCAACAGTGTAGGAGGGTTCCCCTTTCTCCGCATCCTCGCCAGCATCTGTCATTTCCTGACTTGTTAATTTTAGCCATTCTGACTGGTGTGAGGTGATATCTCATTGTGGTTTTGATTTGTATTTCCCTGATGCCGAGTGATATCGAGCACTTTTTCATGTGTCTCTTGGCTATCTGGATGTCTTCTTTGGAGAAATGTCTGTTCATGTCCTCTGCCCATTTCTTGATTGGATTATTTGTTCTTTGGGTGTTGAGTTTGCTAAGTTCTTTATAGATTTTGGACACTAGTCCTTTATCTGATATGTCGTTTGCAAATATCTTCTCCCATTCTGTCAGTTGTCTTTTGATTTTGTTAACTGTTTCCTTTGCTGTGCAAAAGTTTTGATCTTGATGAAATCCCAATAGTTCATTTTTGCTCTTGCTTCCCTTGCCTTTGGCGATGTTCCTAGGAAGATGTTGCTGCGGCTGAGGTCGAAGAGGTTGCTGCCTGTGTTCTCCTCAAGGATTTTGATGGATTCCTTTCTCACATTGAGGTCCTTCATCCATTTTGAGTCTATTTTGTGTGTGGTGTAAGGAAATGATCCAATTTCATTTTTCTGCATGTGGCTATCCAATTTTACCAACACCACTTATTGAAGAGGCTGTCTTTTTTCCATTGGACATTCTTTCCTGCTTTGTCAAAGATTAGTTGACCATAGAGTTGAGGGTCTATTTCTGGGCTCTCTATTCTGTTCCATTGATCTATGTGTCTGTTTTTGTGCCAGTACCATGCTGTCTAGATGATGACAGCTTTGTAATAGATCTTGAAGTCCAGAATTGTGATGCCACCAACTTTGGCTTTGTTTTTCAATATCCCTTTGGCTATTCGAGGTCTTTTCTGGTTCCATATAAATTTTAAAATTATTTGTTCCATTTCTTTGAAAAAGAAGGATGGTACTTTGATAGGAATTGCATTAAATGTGTTGATTGCTTTAGGTAGCATAGACATTTTCACAATGTTTACTCTTCCAATCCAGGAGCATGGAACATTTTTCCATTTCTTTGTGTCTTCCTCAATTTCTTTCATGAGTACTTTATAGTTTTCTGAGTATAGATTCTTAGTCTCTTTGGTTAGGTTTATTCCTAGGTATCTTGTGGTTTGGGGTGCAATTGTAAATGGGAATGACTCCTTAATTTCTCTTTCTTCTGTCTTGTTGTTGGTGTAGAGGAATGCAACTGATTTCTGTGAATTGATTTTATATCCTGACACATTACTGAATTCCTGTACAAGTTCTAGCAGTTTTGGAGTGGAGTCTTTTGGGTTTTCCACATAGAGTATCATATCATCTGCGAAGAGTGATAATTTGACTTCTTCTTTGCCAATTTGGATGCCTTTAATTTCCTTTTGTTGTCTGATTGCTGAGGCTAGGGCTTCTAGTACTATGTTGAATAGCAGTGGTGATAATGGACATCCCTGCCGTGTTCCTGACCTTAGCGGAAAACATTTCAGTTTTTCTCCATTGAGAATGATATTTGCGGTGGGTTTTTCATAAGTGGCTTTGATGATATTGAGGTATGTGCCCTCTATCCCTACACTTTGAAGAGTTTTGATCAGGAAGGGATGCTGTACTTTGTCAAATGCTTTTTCAGCATCTAGTGAGAGTATCATATGGTTCTTGTTCTTTCTTTTATTGATGTGTTGTATCACATTGACTGATTTACGGATGTTGAACCAACCTTGCAGCCCTGGAATAAATCCCACTTGGTCGTGGTGAGTAATCCTTTTAATGTACTGTTGAATCCTATTGGCTAGTATTTTGGTGAGAATTTTCGCATCTGTGTTCATCAAGGATATTGGTCTATAGCTCTCTTTTTTGATGGGATCCTTGTCTGGTTTTGGGATCAAGGTGATGCTGGCCTCATAAAATGAGTTTGAAAGTTTTCCTTCCATTTCTATTTTTTGGAACAGTTTCAGGAGAATAAGAATTAGTTCTTCTTTAAATGTTTGGTAGAATTCCCCCGGGAAGCCATCTGGCCCTGGGCTTTTGTTTGTTTGGAGATTTTTAATGACTGTTTCAATCTCCTTACTGGTTATGGTTCTGTTCAGGCTTTCTATTTCTTCCTGGTTCAGTTGCGGTAGTTTATATGTTTCTAGGAATGCATCCATTTCTTCCAGATTGTCAAATTTGTTAGTGTAGAGTTGCTCATAGTATGTTCTTATAATAGTTTGTATTTCTTTGGTGTTAGTTGTGATCTCTCCTCTTTCATTCATGATTGTATTTATTTGGGTCCTTTCTCTTTTCTTTTTGATAAGTCTGGCCAGGGGTTTATCAATTTTATTAATTCTTTTAAAGAACCAGCTCCTAGTTTCATTGATTTGCTCTATTGTTTTTTTGGTTTCTATTTCATTGATTTCTGCTCTGATCTTGATGATTTCTCTTCTCCTGCTGGGCTTAGGGTTTCTTTCTTGTTCTTTCTCCAGCTCCTTTAGGTGTAGGGTTAGGTTGTGTACCTGAGACCTTTCTTGTTTCTTGAGAAAGGCTTGTACCGCTTTATATTTTCCTCTCAGGACTGCTTTTGTTGTGTCCCACAGATTTTGAACCGTTGTATTTTCATTATCATTTGTTTCCATGATTTTTTTCAATTCTTCTTTAATTTTCCTGTTGGTTGAGTTCTAGCTTCAGAGCACTGTGGTCTGAAAATATGCAGGGAATGATCCCAATCTTTTGATACCGGTTGAGTTCTGATTTAGGACCGAGGATGTGATCTATTCTGGAGAATGTTCCATGTGCACTAGAGAAGAATGTGTATTCTGTTGCTTTGGGATGAAATGTTCTAAATATATCTGTGATGCCCATCTGGTTCGGTGTGTTGTTTAAGGCCTTTATTTCTTTGCTGATCTTTTGCTTGGATGATCTGTCCATTTCAGTGAGGGGAGTGTTAAGTCCCCTACTATTATTGTATTATTGTTGATGTGTTTCTTTGATTTTGTTATTTATTGGTTTATATAGTTGGCTGCTCCCACGTTGGGGGCATAGATATTTAAAACTGTTAGATCTTCTTGTTGGACAGACCCTTTGGGTATGATATAGTGTCCTTCCTCATCTCTTATTATAGTCTTTGGCTTAAAATCTAATTGATCTGATATAAGGATTGCCACTCCTGCTTTCTTCTGATGTCCATTAGCATGGTAAATTTTTTTCCACCCACTCACTTTAAATCTGGGGGTGTCTTCGGGCTTAAAATGACTTTCTTGTAGGCAACATATAGATGGGTTTTGTTTTTTAATCCATTCTGATACCCTGTGTCTTATGATTGGGGCATTTAGCCCATTAACATTCAGGGTAACTATTGAGAGATATGAATTTAGTGCCATTGTATTGCCTGTAAGGTGACTGTTACTGTATATTGTCTCTGTTCCTTACTGATCTACCACTTGTAGGCTCTCTCTTTGCTTAGAGGACCCCTTTCAATATTTCCTGTAGAGCTGGTTTGGTGTTTGCAAATTCTTTCAGTTTTTGTTTGTCCTGGAAGCTTTTAATCTCTCCTTCTATTTTCAATGATAACCTAGCTGGATATAGTATTCTTGGCTGCATGTTTTTCTCGTTTAGTGCTCTGAATATATCATGCCAGCTCTTTCTGGCCTGCCAGGTCTCTGTGGATAAGTCAGCTGCCAATCTAATATTTTTACCATTGTATGTTACAGACTTCTTTTCCTGGGCTGCTTTCAGGATTTTCTCTTTGTCACTAAGACTTGTAAATTTTACTATTAGGTGACGGGGTGTGGGCCTATTCTTATTGATTTTGAGGGGCGTTCTCTGAACCTCCTGAATTTTGATGCTCGTTCCCTTTGCCATATTGGGGAAGTTCTCCCCAATAATTCTCTCCAGTATACCTTCTGCTCCCCTCTCTCTTTCTTCTTCTTCTGGAATCCCAATTATTCTAATGTTGTTTCATCTTATGGTGTCACTTACCTCTCGAATTCTCCCCTCATGGTCCAGTAGCTGTTTGTTCCTCTTTTGCTCAGCTTCTTTATTCTCTGTCATTTGGTCTTCTATATCGCTAATTCTTTCTTCTGCTTCACTTATCCTAGCAGTGAGAGCCTCCATTTTTTATTACACTTCATTAATAGCTTTTTTGATTTCAACTTGTTTAGATTTTAGTTCTTTTATTTCTCCAGATAGGGCTTTTATATCTCCCGAGAGGGTTTCTCTAATATCTTCCATGCCTTTTTCGAGCCTGGCTAGAACCTTGAGAATTGTTATTCTGAACTCTAGATCTGACATATTACCAATGTCTGTATTGATTAGGTCCCTAGCCTTGGGTACTGCCTCTTGTTCTTTTTTTTGTGGTGAATTTTTCCGCCTTGTCATTTTGTCCAGATAAGAGTATATGAAGGAGCAAGTAAAATACTAAAAGGGTGGCAACAACCCCAGGAAAATATGTTTTAATCAAGTCAGAAGAGATCCCAAATCATGAGGGGAGAGAAAGGGGATAAAAAGAGGTTCAAAAAGAAAGAAAGAAAAAAAAGAAAAGAAAAGAATTTTAAAAAAGAAAACGAATAAAGAAAAATATAAAAAAGAAAAAATATATATATATTAGATAAACTAGTTAAAAAACGTTAAAAAAGAAAAGGGTAAAAGTTAAAAAAAATTTAGCAGAAGAAGAGAAAAAAAAAGAAAAATAAAAAAATTAAATTAACTGCAAGACTAAAAAAATCACAGGGAGAAAGCCATGAGTTCCGTGCTTTGCTTTCTCCTCCTCTGGAATTCTGCTGCTCTCCTTAGTATTGAAACTGCACTCCTTGGTAGGTAACCTTGGTCTTGGCTGGATTTCTTGTTGATCTTCTGGGGGAGGGGCCTGTTGTAGTGATTCTCAAGTGTCTTTGCCCCAGGCAGAATTGCACCGACCTTACCAGGGGCCTGGCTGAGTAATCCGCTGGGGTTTGCTTTCAGGAGCTTTTGTTTCCTGAGTGCTTTCCGTAGAGTTCTGGAGGATGGGAATACAAATGGTAGCCTCCTGGTCTCCGGCCCGGATGAGCCGAGAGCCCGGGGCCCCACTCCTCAGTGCGCCCTCAGAGAACAGTGCCCAGTTACTCCCATCTGCCTGACCTCCTGCCGCGCTCCAAGCTCACCGAGCCTGCGGCCAGTTCAAGGTAACCCAGCTGTGACCTTACTGTCGGCTCTGTCTCTGTAGCCGGCTTTCCCGTTCCAATACCCGCAAGCTCTGCAACACTCAGACACCCACGATCCTTCTGTGACCCTGCGGGACCTGAGGCCACGCTGACCCCGCGTAGGCTTCGCCCCGGTTTAGCCTCTGGAGCGATGTCCTCAGCGGAACAGACTTTTAAAAGTCCTGATTTTGTGCTCTGTTGCTCCGCCGCGTGCCGGGAGCCGGCCTCTCCCCCCCGGGGTCTGTGTTCCCGTCACTTTGGATTCACTTCTCTGCCAGTCCTACCTTTCAGAAAGTGGTTGTTTTTCTGTTTCTAGAATTGCTGTTCTTCTTCTCTTCGATCTGCCAATGGATGTGCAGGTGTTTGCAATCTTTAGATAAGCTATCTAGCTGATCTGCTAGCTGAAGTAGTCTCAGCCTGCTACTTCTCCGCCATCTTGACTCCTCCCTCGCCAGTTTATGTCTTTAGGTATGCAGCCATTTCTTCTGGATTGCATAATTTTTTGGCATAGAGTTGCTCATAATGTGTTCTTATAATTGTTTCTGTTTCTTCAGTGTTGTTTGTGATCTGTCCTCTTTTTTTCATGGGTCCTTTCTCTTTTCTTTTTGAGAAGTCTGGACAGGAGTTTATCCATCTTTCTAATTCTTTCAAAGGATCAGCTTCTAGCTTTGTTGATCTGTTCTACTGTTCTTTTGGTTTCCATTTCATTGATTTCTACTCTGATCTTTATTATTTTTCTTCTGCTTAGTTTAGACTGTATTTGCTGTTCTTTCTCCACCTCCTTTAGCTGTAAGGTTAGGTTGTGTATTTGAGACCTTTCTTGTTTCTTGAGAAAGGTTTGTGTTGCTATATACTCCCCCCTTAGGACAGGCTTTGCTGTGTCCCAAAGATTTTGAACACCTGTGCTTTCTTTTTATTTGTTTCCATGAAATTTTTTTTAATTCTCTAATTTTGTGATTGACCCATTCATTCTTTAGTAGGATGCTCTCTAGCTTCCATGTGTTTGAACTCTTTCCAAATTTCCTCTTATGATTGAGTTCCAGTTTCAATGCACTGTGGTCCAAAAATATACAAGGAATGATCCCCGTCTTCTGGTATTGATTGGCACCTGATTTGTGACCCAAGATGTGATCTATTCTGATGAATATTCCATGTGCACTAGAGAAGAATGTGGATTCTGTTGCTTTGAGATGGAATGTTCTGAATGTTTCTGTGACGTCCATCTGGTCCAGTGTATCATTCAAACTCCTTGTTTCCTTGTTGCTCTTCTGCTTAGATTATCTGTCCATTGCATTGAGGGGTGTGTTAAAGTCCCCCACTATTACTGTATTGTTATCAGTGTGTTTCTTTGACTTTGTTATTAATTGGCTTATATAATTGGCTCCTCCTATGTTAGGGGCCTAGATATTTACAATCATTAGAACTTTGTATTGGATAGACCATTTAATTATGATATAGGGCCCTTCCTCATCTCTTATTACAGTCTTTGGTTTAAAATCTAATTTCTCTGATACTAGAGATTGCCATACCAGCTTTCTTTTGATGTCCATTAGCATAATAAATGGTTTTCCACCCCCTCACATTAAATCTGCAGGAATCTTTGGGTCTAAAATGAGTCTCTTACAGACAGCATATCAGTGGGTGTTTCTTTTTTATCCAATCTGATACCCTCTGTTTTTTGATTGGGACTTTTAAACATGATGTACAGAGTAACTATTAAAATATATGAATTTAGTGCCATTGTATTGCCTATAAAATGACGGTTACTGTATATTGTCTCTGTTCCATTCCAGTCTATGTTACTTTTAGACTCTCTCTTTGCTTAGAGGATCCCTTTCAATATTTCCTGTAGAGCTGGTTTGGTGTTCGCAAATTCTTTTAGTTTTTGTTTATCCTGGAAGCTTTTTACCTCTTCTATTTTCAGTGACAGCCTAGCTGGGTATAGTATTCTTGGATGCATATTTTTCTCATTTAGTGCTCTTAATATATCATGCCAGCCCTTTCTGGCCTGCCAGATCTCTGTGGATAGGTCTGCTGCCAGTCTAATGTTTCTACTGTTGTATGCTACAGACCTCTTGTCCCAAGCTACTTTCAGGATTTTCTCTCTGTCTCTAAGACTTGTAAGTTTTACTATTAAATGATGGGTGTTGACCTATTTTTATTGATTTTGAGGTGGCTTCTCTGTGCCTCCTGGATTTTGATGCCTGTTTCCTCCCCTATATTAGGGAATTTCTCTGCTACAATTTGCTCCAGTATACCTTCTGCTTCTCTATCTCTCTCTCTTTCTCTCTTTCCTCTTTTTGAATCCCAGTTATCTAACATTGTTTTGATTTATGTTGTTACTTATCTCTCAAATTCAACCCCCATGAACCAGTAGTTGTTTATCTCTCTTTTTCTCGGCTTCTTTATTCTCCATCATTTGGCCTTCTATATCACTAATTGTCCCTTCTGCCTCATTTATCCTAGCAGTAAGAGCTTCCATTTTTGCTACATCTCATTAATAGCTTGATTTTGACTTGATTAGATTTTAGGTCTTTTATTTCTTTAGAAAGGAGTTCTCTAGTATCTTCTGTGTTTTTCTCAAGCCCAGAAAATATCTATAAAATAATTATTCTGAACTCTATTTCTGATATCTTACTTATGTCCATACTGAATAGGTAGGTCCCTGGCAGTCAGTCCTGCCTCTCCTCTTTTTTTGAGGTTAATTTTTCCATTTTATCATTCTTGCAGAAAGTGGTAACCTTTCTATTTGTACAGTTACAGTTATTCTTTTCTTAGATCTCCAGTTGAGTTTGGAGGTGTTCAGGATGATTTGATAGCTATCTAACTGAATTCCTATGACCAGATGAAATTAAGGTCTTATACTCCCCTGCCATCTTGGACTCCTCCCATAGAATAGTTTCTTTTCAGTGATTTTCAGAACATTGGTGAAACTTCTCTAAGTACTTTATTGATTCTATTCATCATAGAAGATATTTAAATCCATTTTATGTAAAAAATAAAGTTTATAATTTTAATGCTATAATTAACACCAGAAGTTTAAGGAAATATTTTGTAATTTTTAGAAATCTTATCTTAAATTTATTTAAAATACAGCAAGATAATTGGAATTGGGATATTTATGGGGGAGGAGTCAAGATGGCAGAGAAGTAGCAGGCTGAGACGACATCAGGTAGCAGGAGATCAGCTAGATAGCTTATCAAACCATTCCAAACACCTACAAATCCAACAGGAGATTGAAGAGAAGAAGAGCAGCAATTCTAGAAACAGAAAATCAACCACTTTCTGAAAGGTAGGACCGGCAGAGAAGGGAATCCAAAGCAACAGGAAGATAGACCACAGGGGGAGGGGCCAGGTCCCGGCATGCAGTGGAGCAAGGGAGCACAACATCCGAACTTTTTTTTTTTTTAAAGATTTTATTTATTTATTTGAGAGAGAGAGACAGTGAGAGAGAGCATGAGCGAGGAGAAGGTCAGAGAGCAAAGCAGACTCCCCATGGAGCTGGGAGCCCGATGTGGGACTCGATCCCGGGACTCCAGGATCACGACCTGAGCCGAAGGCAGTCATCCAACCAACTGAGCCACCCAGGCGTCCCCAACATCTGAACTTTTAAAAGTCTGCTCCAGGGGCGCCTGGGTGGCTCAGTGGTTTAAGCCTCTGCCTTCAGCTCAGGTCATGATCTCAGGGTCCTGGGATCAAGCCCCACATCGGGCTTTCTGCTCAGCAGGGAGCCTGCTTCCCTCTCTCTCTCTCTGCCTGCCTCTCTGCCTACTTGTGATCTCTCTCTGTCTATCAAATAAATAAATAAAAATCTTAAAAAAAAAAAAGTAAAAGTCTGCTCCACTGAGGGACATTGCTCCAGAGGCTAACCGGGTGAAGCCCATACGAGGACAGCATGGTCTCAGGTCCTGTGGGGTCACAGAAGGATTGAGGGTGTCTGAGTGTCGCAGAGCTTACAGGTATTAGAGCAGGGAAGCTGGCTACAAAGACAGAGCTGAGGAGTAAGCTCTCAGCTCGTGATTACCTTATCATGATCCATGGCACAGGTCACAGCTCTGTGAGTGGAGACCCCACAAGACCCGGGAGACTCCCCTGAAAGAGCTCAAGGATCTGTGGGCTTCAGAGACTCCAGGCAGCACTCTGTGCCAGAGACAGAGACGCTTGGTCACAGGCTGGATGAGCTTGAAGTGCAGCCAGAGGCCAGGGAAATGGGAATGATTGAGCGCTTTTCTCTGAGGGGGCACTGAGGAGTGGGGCCCTGAGCTCTCAGCTCCTCTGGGCCAGGTATGGGGAGGGAGGCCACCATTTTCATTCCTGTCCTCTGGAACTCTATGGAAAGCGTTCATGGAACAAAAGCTCCTGAAAAGGAACCTGAGCGGATTACTTAGCCTGGCACTTGGTAAGGATGGTGCAATTCCGCCTCAGGTAAAGACACTTGAGAATCGTTACAACAGGCCCCTCCCCAAGAAGATCAGCAAGAAATCCAGCCACGACCAAGTTCACTTACCAAGGAGAACAGCAGAATTCCAGAGGAGGAGAAAGCAAAGCATGGAATTCATGGTTTTCTCCCCATGATTTTTTAGTATTGCAAAATTAATTAATATTTTTTAATTTTACTTTTTTCCTCTGCTAAATTTTTCTTAACTTTTACCCTTTCCTCTTTTAACATTTTTTAACTAATTTATCTTAACAATACCTTTCAAAAAAAATCTTTTTTGAAACTGTATTATTATAGTCACATTTTATCTTTCATTGTATCTAACTTTATTTTTTGTATATGGATAGGGGTTTTTTCCTTCTAAAAAAATTAGGGGTACAACTGCTTCTAATAGATCAAAATACACCCTAAATCTAGCACAGGGCTTTGTTCTAGTCTCCAGCCTGAGCAAAGTCTCTCCACTTTCTTTTTCTTTATTCTCCCAACCAACTTATTTTATCAGTTCCTTTTTTAGAAATTAAAAAAAAATTTTTTTTCATCTTTATAGTCATATTCCATCCCTTCATCATGTTTACCCTTATATATGTTTTTCACTCTTTAACATTTTGGGAAGTAGTTTCTTCTAAGAGACCAAAATACTTCCAAAATTAAGTGGGTAAACCTGTTCTATTCACTAGTCTAATATATATCTTTCTTTTTTTTATATTTTTTCTTCATTTTTTCTCTTTTTAATTTTTTTTTCTGAACTCTTTTTACCTCCTTTCTTCCCCCCATGATTTGGGATCTCCTCTGATTTGGTTAAAGCACATTTTACCAGGGTCTTTGCCACCCTTTTAGTATTTTATTCACTCCTTCATATATTCTTATCTGGATAAAATGACAAGGCAGAAAAACTCACCACACACACACACACACACACAAAGAACAAGAGGCAGTACTGAAGGCCAGGGACCTAATCAATACAGACATTGGTAATATGTCAGATCTAGAGTTCAGAATGACGATTCTCAAGGTGCTAGCCAGGCTCTAAAAAGGCATCAAAGATATTAGAGAAACCCTGTCTGGAAAATAAAAGCCCTTTCTGGAGAAATAAAAGAACTAAAATCTAACCAAGTTGAAATAAAAAAAGCTATTAGTGAGGTGCAATAAAAAATGGAGGCTCTTACTGCTAGGATAAATGAGGCAGAAGAGAGAATTAGTGATATAGAAGACCAAATGACAGAGAATAAAGAAGGTGAGCAAAGGAGAGACAAACAACTACTGGACCATGAGGGGATAATTTGAGAGATAAGTGATACCATAAGATGAAACAATATTAAAATAATTGGGATTCCAGAAGAAGAAGAGAGAGGGGAACAGAAAGTATATTGGAGAGAATTATTGTAGATAATTTCCCTAATATGGGAAAGGGAACAAGCATCAAAATCCAGAAGGGCCAGAGAACCTGCCTCAAAATCAATAAGAATAGGTCCACACCCTGTCATCTAATAATAAAATTTACAAGTCTTAGTGACAAAGAGAAAATCCTGAAATCAGCCTGGGACAAGAAGTCTGTAACATACAATAATTCTCCTGAAACTGTTCCAAAAAATAGAAATGGAAGGAAAACTTCCAAACTCATTTTATGAGGCCAGCATCACCTTGATCCCAAAACCAGACAAGGGTCCCATCAAAAAAGAGAATTACAGACCAATATCCTTGATGAACACAGATGCGAAAATTCTCACCAAAATACTAGCCAATAGGATCCAACAGTACATTAAAAGTATTATTCACCACGCCCAAGTGGGATTTATTCCAGGACTGCAAGTTTGGTTCAACATCCTCAAATCAATCAATGTGATACAATACATTAATAAAGAACAAGAACTATATGATACTCTCAATAGATGATGAAAAAGCATTTGACAAAGTACAGCATCCCTTCCTGATCAAAACTCTGCAAAGTGTAGGGATAGAGAGTACATGCCTCAGTATCATCAAGCCATCTATGAACCCCCCCCACCACCACCACAAATATCATTCTCAATGGAGAAAAACTGAGAACTTTTCCATTAAGGTCAGGAACATGGCAGGGATGTCCATTATCACCACTGCTATTCAACATAGTACTAGAAGCCCTAGCCTCAGCAATCAGACAACAAAAGGAAATTAAAGGCATCCAAATTGGCAAAGAAGAAGTCAAATTATCACTCTTCGCAGATGATATGATACTCTATGTGGAAAACCCAAAAGACTCCACTCCAAAACTGCTAGAACTTATACAGGAATTCAGTAAAGTGTCAGGATATAAAATCAATGTGCAGAAATCAGTTGCATTTCTATATACCAACAACAAGACTGAAGAAAAAAATTAAGGAGTCAATCCCATTTACAATTACACCCAAAACCATAAGATACCTAGGAATAAACCTAACTAAAGAGGCAAAGAATCTGTACTCAGAAAACTACAATGTACTCATGCAAGAAATTGAAGAAGACATGAAGAAATGGAAAAATGTTCCATGCTCATGGATTAGAAGAACAAATATTGTGAAAATGTCTATACTACCTAAAGCAATCTACACATTCACTGCAATCCCTATCAAAATCCCATCCATTTTTTTTCCAAAGAATTGGAACAAATAATCTTAAAATTTATATGGAACCCGAAAAGACCTCAAATAGCCAAAGGTATATTGAGAAAGAAAGCCAAAGTTGGTGGCATTACAATTCCAGACTTCAAGCTCTATTACAAATCTCTCAACATCAAGACAGTATGGTACTGGCACAAAACTGGATACATAGATCAATGGAACAGAATAGAGAGCCCAGAAATAGACCCTCAATGCTATGGTCAATTAATCTTCAACAAGGCAGGAAAGAATATCCAATTGAATAAAGACAGTCTCTTCAACAAATGGTGCTGGGAAAATTGGACAGCCACATGCAGAAAAATGAAACTGGACCATTTCCTTATATCACACATGAAAATAGACCCAAAATGCATGAAGGACATCAATGTGAGAAAGGAATCCATCAAAATCCTTGAGGAGAATACAGGCAGCAACTTCTTTGACCTCAGCCGCAACAACTTCTTCCTAGGAACATTGCCAAAGGCATAGGAAGCAAGGGCAAAATGAACTATTGGGATTTCATCAAGATCAAAAGCTTCTGCACAGCCAAGAAAACAGTTAACAAAACCAAAAGACAACTGAAAGAATGGGAGAAGATATTTGCAAACAACATATCAGATAAAAGGCTAATACCAAAATCTCAAAGACTTTCTCAAACTCAACACCCAAAGAACAAAGAATCCAATCAAGAAATGGGCAGAGGACATGAACAGAAATTTCTGCAAAGAAGACATCCAGATGGCCAACAGACACATGAAAAAGTGCTCTACATCACTCGGCATCAGGGAAATACAAATCAAAACCACAATGAGATACCACCTCACACCAGTCACAATGTCTAAAATTAACAAGTCAGGAAATGACAGATGCTGGTGAGGATGCGGAGAAAGGGGAACCCTCCTACACTGTTGGTGGGAATGCAAGCTGGTGCAGCCACCCTGGGAAACAGCATGGAGGTTCCTCAGAAAGTTGAAAATACAAATGTAGTGATCCGAAGGGGCATGTGCACCTGAATGTTTATAGCAGGAATGTCCACAATAGCCAAACTATGGAAAGAACCTAGGTGTCCACCAACAGATGACTGGGTAAAGAAGATGTGGTATCTATATACAATGGAATACCATGTAACCATCAAAAGAAACAAAATCTTGCCATTTGCGATGATGTGGACGGAATTAGAGGGTATTATGCTTAGCGAAATACATCAATGGGAGAAAGACAGCTATCATATGATCTCCCTGATATGAGGAAGTCGAGAAGCAACATGGCGGTTTTGGGGAGTAGGAAAAAAATAAATGAAACAAGATGGGATAGGGAGGGAGACAAACCTGAAGAGACTCTTAATCTCACAAAACAAACTGAGAGTTACTGGGAGGAAGGGGAGTAGGGAGAGGGTGGTTAGGTTATGGACATTGGGGAGGTTATGTGCTATGGTGAGTGCTGTGATGTTTGTAAACCTGGCAATTCACAGACCTATACACCTGGGGCTAATAATACATTGTATGTTAATTTAAAAAAAAAAAAACTGGAATTGGTACATTGTATTTTTTTCCCTCTAAAAAATGAACCAGTTGGTGCTTTATTATTATTACAACTAACTCAATAGCATTGTAACTTTTTTCTTTCTTTCTTTCTTTTTTAAGATTTTATTTGTTTACTTGACAGAAGGAGAGAGAGACACTGAGAGAAGGAACAGAACCAGGGGGAGTGGGAAAGGGAAAAGCAGGCTTCTTGCCAACCAGGGAGCCTGATAGAAGGCTTGATCCCAGGGCTCTGCAATCAACCTTCAGGCTGAGCTGAAGGCAAATGCTTAATGACTGAGCCACCCAATTGCCCCTTTTTTTCTTTATTTTTATGTGTAATTTTTTTGGAAGCTTATTAAAGTTAGAAAAATATTACACGTACCTTGTTTTTGGTTGTTATGAATTGTCCCCCAAAAAGTTAAATGCCAATAGGACAAATAGTTTTTTTTAAGTCTTCCTGAACATATTGATGACTAAAGGATGCATTTAGCACAATGGTGGATGCTTGAGGAGTCAAATGTCAAACTGCTGATGTGACTTGAATCCTACACTGCAGCACACAGCCAGATAGAAATGGATTTTTCACTGCTGGAGTAGCCACCTCATTCCTTTGAGTTAGAAAAGTGTGCTTGAGGATGAGAAGTAGCCCTCTATATGATTAGCACAGAGGATCATTAATATTACCTGAATCCAGAATGTTTCAGGAGAGGGCAAAAAGCATAGTTTTTGATGGAAATATTCAGTTTTGATTTAGATCTGTATACATTTGTGAAACCATTCAGAATGTTTCTGGCCATACCTTCTACTGACACTAATTAGTGATTGTCATGCATGCTTTAGTAAAAATCATTGGACTAGCTGATGAAGTCCTCAGAATTTGCAGTTAATTTATTCTGCAACTGCTTTGTGCTGGATAAGTCGGGAATTCCTAAGAGGTCACACGGTATCTGCCCAACATCCATAAAATTGAGCACAAGCATACATAATAAAACTTTGGTAGGCTCCTTCAAAATATTTCCCATTTATCTGTAAAACACAAGAATTATATAATAATATTAACCTCATAGATTGAAAATTAAATGAGATGATGAATTCCTGGCATAAAGACTCAATTATTAGCTGGATTTCTTATCTTCTCCCCATAACATGAGCTGAGCACATGAAGTCAGATTCTACTGTATCTTATGCCTAATATAGTACACTAGATTAAGAACCATTTGATTACTATTTTGCATTTCTTAATAATATTGGGAAGTAGCACAGAGAAAAGAAACCACCATAAAGCAGTTTTCACTGTTGGCTATTAGTAGGATTTAATAAACACTGTTTTCTTCAATTAACAGGAATCTTTAAGGAAGTAAACTTAGATAGAGTCTATCCATTATCTATAAATTTATAACAGTAATAATTTATACGATTAACTTAATGTTTTCCAATTTCTAGTATCCTAAGTGAATGCATACTTTCTTACCTTGTGTTCATAAATGCTGGATTTGTTTCTGAGGGATAAAAATGCTCCTATAGAACAGATGGCATAGGTACATGGAGTTAGGGACTGTAAATTCTACAACAAATAATTTCACAGGTAGACATAAGTGTTAAAAGCAACCCTGATTTATTTAGAGGAGGTTTGTCCTAGTGTGCCTCTACATAGAACTGAAAAATTTGCCACTCACTAACCTAGATACCAGTTTTCACACTTGGTTGTTTAGGCTTCTCATAAGCTTGTGCTTTTTAAGAAGAACCCACCCCACCACCACCACCAAAAAAAGGACCAAAAATAAAAAAGCCCAGGGAGAGCATTTTTTCCCCTTGACTGATTCTTCCAATATATGTGTAAGCCTTGGGATTTCTAATGGACCTGTTTCAAACCCTGGATATCTAACGAAATCCATTGACCCTCTCTGCATTCTTTGGGAAGCTAATTTATTAATTTACATGGTACCAATGCATGTTAAAATAAAGGAAGAGAATGAAAGAGAGGAAAAAGTATTTTTTAAAAGCCATTATTTTATAAGTAACAGTAGTTCTCTGGAAGGAAAACTATCATTTGCAATCCAATATAAATGTGTAATTCATACTGAGCCTAATACATTTGACACCCAACTGTATTTTTCTCCTTGTGATTTTTTAAAAGATTTTATTTATTTATTTGACAAAGAGACAGAGCACAAGTAGGCAGAGCAGCAGGGAGAGGGAAAAGCAGGCTCTCTGCTGAATAGGGAGCCCCAGGCTCCCCTCCCTGTGATTAATTCATTAAGCCTCCATTTTACCCAGGTAATTTCCCATAGTCTCTACTTTAACTCTGTCACAAAGTATTTTCTGCTCTTAAATTATCACTTGGAAAACCATTGACATCTAACCAAATATCCCACGTTACCCCTCAATACCCAGACAAACCATTTTTGTATAGCTCTCTACAAATCTTTCTTTAATCCAGTCTTCCACTTCTCATCTTCACAAGTCTTTGTCTTATTGCAACTGAGCATGTACATGCAGGTATTTCTGCATTATCTCAGCTTCTAATGGATACATAGATCTTCTTGCAGTAACTGTAACCAGAGTGTTCCCTGAGGACATTAATTCTTTTTCACCTCATTCAAGTGATACCTTAAGATTTTAAGGGTAGGAAGTTCAAGCAGTTGCACACTTTAGTCTCCTTGCTATGTTCAAATATTTTTCCCTCCTTCATGCTTCAAAAACATGATGCAGTTGAAGCTTATTGAGAAAGTCATTTCTAGGGATGCCTAGTTGGCTCAGTTGGTTAAACATTTGCCTTCAGCTCAGGTCATGATCCCAGATCATGAATCAGGCTCCTTGCTCAGCAGAGACTCTGCTTCTCCCTCTGCCTGCCACTCCCACTGCTTGTGCTTGCTCACTTGCTTTTTCTCTCTCTCTCTGGCAATAAATAAATAAAATCTTTAAAAGAAAGAAAGAAAGGGAGAGAGAAGGGGAGGAAGGAAAGAAAAGAAAAAAGAAAGAAAAAGAAGAGTCTTTACTACCAGCTAATACTATTTACCACTGTTCTCTGATGACCTCCAGCTAACCGTTTTCAGTGATGAATTTAGTATCTGGCTTATTCTTTCTATCCTGTAACTCTTTGCCTCTGATGGAACCCAATAGTCTTAATAATGACTAATGTAGAGAAAACTATAGAAAACTGTTTACTGATTTCACCATAGATTTTTCAACACAAATGATCACTTAAAACTAATTAATCCCATCATATTGTCTCTGCTCAAACTTCTTAAACTCCCTCTTTACTCAATCCAGCTAATAACTTCATTTCAGTAATCAAAAATTAAATAGAAAGCATAAAAGGGAGCTCCCTAACCTTTGGCCAACAGATTTATTATTGTCTTTTCTGCCTCTGTACCCACATTCTCTGCCTTTCACTTGTTAATGATAACACTTGTCATTTGAAACCCATCCTTCTAGTCTCTTAAGAATCTATTTTCCACAGTTGTTCCTTGTGCATCATAAATTTCTCTGCTTCATTATGGCATTCTCAGTATCTAGTTCTAGTGTATTACTTCTAGCTGTTGATTGTTTTTTCTGCATGTTTTTCATGAAGAGTCCATGATCTCTTAAGAGTGTGTGGTCACTTTCTCCAAATAGTCCCCTCCATTTTTTCTCAACCCGTTCCAGCTGGATTTTCATGGTCTTCATTTCAGGCTAACATATGATCTATACTGGAAAATGTTTCATGTATACTTGAGAAATGCATATTCAGCTGTTAGATAGAGTGGTCCTTGTATGCCTGTTAGATCTAATTATTCTTTAGTATTGTTCAAGACCTCTGTTTTGTTTTATTAATCTTCTGTTTGCCCTATCCATTACTGAAAGTGGGGGATTGAAACCTCCTTCTATTTTTGTAGAGATAATTATTTCTCCCTTCAAGTTTTTCAGTGTTTGCTTCATATATATTTAGGAAATCTGATGTTTGATGTGTATGTATTTATAATCATTGTATCTTTGTAAATTGACCCTTAATATTGTCTGTCTCTTGTAAAATTGACGCCTTAAAGATTATTTGTGTCTGAGATTAAATAGCCACCCTTGTTCTCTTTTGGCTGCTATTTTTGTGGAGTATCTTTTTCCATTCTTTCACTTTCAACCTAGTATATCCTTAAATCTAAAATTAGTGTCTTATAGGCAGCATATAGTTAGATCCTGTTTTGTTTTTAATTCAATTTACCAATCTATATCTTTTAAATTATGGAATTGAAGTCTGTTTATATTTAAAGCACTTATTGGTAAGGAATAATTTACTATTATCAGTATTTTTATTTTCTGTAAGTACTTTGTTTTGGGGAGACCATCATTTATTTCATTATTGGCTTCCTTTGTGTTCAGTTGATTTTTCATAGTGATATGCTTAGATTCTATATCATTTCCTTTTGTGTACATTCTGTAAACATTTTCTTTGTTGTTACTATGGGGATTACGTATCATATGCTAAGGTTATAAGAGTCTCTTTTAAATTCATACAAACTTAACTTCAACCACATACAAAAGCTATACTCTTTTATAACACTGCCCACGTCTCAAAATTACAATGATGCTGATTTTTATATTTTTCCATGTATTTACCTTTATTGGAGAAATGTATATTTTTCTGGTTTTTAGTTACTGTTTAGCATCCTTTGTTTTACTATGGAGAACTCCATTTATTATTTCTTATAGGACAGGCCTACTGGTAATGAAGCCCCCCAGCTTTTATTTATCTAGAAGAGGGAGGGAAAATCTTAAGCAGACTCAATGCTGGGCTCAGTCTCCTGACCCTGAGATCATGACTTGTGCCAAAATCAAGAGTCATCCTGATGCCCCGATGTGCAATTTTTCAATTTGATGTACACCCACATGTTTATTTTTGCTTTTGTTGTCTTTGCTTCTGGTGTCAAATCTAAAATTGTTTGCTTTAAGATGTACAGATATGTTTTCTTCTACAAATAATTTAACTTTAGGAAATAGAACAGAATAATTTGACTTTTTAAAACAGATTTATTGAGGTATAATTTATATAACAAAAAAATTTGTCCATTTCGAATATCACTAATTAATTTTTTGTCTCTTTTGATTTAAGTGCTCTGGACATTTTGTATCAGTGAAATCATATAATTAATGTCTTTTATAATCTTTTTCTTCACTTTATATAAACGTTTTCAAGGTTCATTCATGTTTAGAATATATCAGTATAAGTTTTTGCATATACATATGTTTACATTTCTCTTTGGTATATGTGTAGGAGTTGAATTGCTGGATCATATAATAACTCCATTTCTAACTTTTTGAGGGGCAACCAAACTATTTTCCACAAAAGCTGTAACATTTTACATTCCCACTAGCAATTTATAATGGTTCCAGTTTCTCCATATTCTTGCTGACACATGTTTATGTTTGTTATTTTGATTATTGCCATCCTAGTGAATGTGAAATATTCTACTGTAGTTTTGATTTGCATTTCTTTTTTTTTTCTATTTTTATTTTATTTTTTAATTTTTTTTTCCAATTTATTTATTTTCAGAAAAACAGTATTCATTTTTTTTTCACCACACCCAGTGCTCCATGCAAGCTGTGCCCTCCATAATACCCACCACCTGGTACCCCAACCTCCCACCCCCCCGACACTTCAAACTTGATTTCCATTTCTTAATGGCAAATGATATTGCGCATCTTTTCATAAACTTACTGGCCACTTGTATACCTTTTTGGAGAAATGTTTATTAAAATAAACCATTTTAATGGACCATTAAAAACCTTTTTGGTCTTTTTATTATTGAGTTTTAAGATTCCTTTTTATGTTATATTTCTAAGTCCCTTATCAGATACATGATTTGAAAATATTTTCTACCATACTGTGCATTGACTTTTCACTTTCTTGACAATAGTTTTGAGTAGAATTATTTTATAGTTTCACAAATTTAACAGTCCGTTTGTTGGTCAATACATAAATATTCCAAAATACACTGTGGCAGAACAGAAAATTATATCTGTATGCCAATCTTACATTATAGTTATGAGGTTACAGTTGAATAGCTGAGGGTAGAGGATTGGTTCATGTGTATGCTTATCTAGAGAATGTCTGGATGTTGAGATAGGACATGTGCCTCACATTTGTCCTACCTTTCACTTGGCTTCCTGGTAGAAACAGAAAAGACTTTGGAAATGGTGGCATTTTTTTTTTTGTCACGTACAGAAATTAAAACTCTTGAACAAATATAAAAAGGGACAGAGTCTGCTCCTAACCTTGGAGGAATTCCCTGGGTAGATAGTCAGTTGGAGAGGAGGCAGATGGATAAAGAGCACAATATGTCTAAACTCATTCTAAGTACTCAATAAGGACAGCTGAGTGAATGAATGAATCAATAAGAATATATGACTTAAATTCCTTAGGGTCCTAGACTTCTACCTGTTGCAACTTCATGACCTTGATTGTGCCTGTCCAAGGTTAATGTGGGCTTGGGAAACAAAAGGTGTTTCTGAACAGCCTAGAGTATCCCAAAAAAGTAAATTGCTCAGCTGCTACACAGAATGAAAAATCTGTTTTCTGGAAACTTTGCTCTGGGCACTTAAAATTTTTGGCCTTTAATAAAATCTAGCAGTAACAGTTGAGGTACTTGGTAGTTAAGGCACATTAACAGACTTCCTTGATGCTCAGTTTCCAGAAATGGTGAAACTCAGGATAACCTAAGAGCAAGATGTCTAAAGCAGATATAAATGGTGTGAGGTTTCATAGCCAGTTTGATGACAAACTAGTGATAGTTTTTGGCACCCTTGGGGTGACAATAAGTGAGATTATGATAATTAAAGGGATCAAATAGATGTTTTCTATGCATATTCTTAAACAAGATGCTTTCAGTGAAACAAGCTTCCACTGGTAATAAATGAATAAGGAAAATGGACCTAGGACATAACATTCTTTCCTTATATCTTCCATGTTCTATACCAGTTGCCCCTTGGGAACGTAGTATTTGGGGCACATCATCTTCTAAAGGTCTTTTGTAAAAAGTATTTGTTACTGCTGGCTTCTTCTAATGAATGATTAAGGTTAAGTTACTGAAACATACTGAACACTGACATTACAGTGTAAGAATGATTGTCTTAGGGGCATTTGACCCTCTTCTGAAACTAATGTGAACAAAATGACTAACATGTACCTTTGTTTAAGACTTTTTCTTATAACTTTTCTTAAAACATGGGGGTTACATTCTATAGCTCATGTTCCTATTGATTGCCTGGCCATAGACCAAGTTGTGATAAGTGTGCAATCTAATCATTTGCCTTCTAACCAGCTGATGTCATTCCTGAGCATGTCCAGTACGGAACAAAACAGTTCTAGCTCATTTGTTCTCTGTAAGAGCTCTACCCTTATATCTCATGAGACAGAAAGACATGAGTCCAAGACTAAGATAAAAGTTGAGGAAATAATGGACCTTTTGGACAAATTAGTGGTGCCATGACAATGGACAGATTTTGCTTTTCCCTGACTCCCAGTAGATCCTCAAGCACAGTTCCAGGAGTGTACTTTTGTTTTGCTCAACCAGTACCACTGAAACGTCAAGCCAGTAAAATGTCACCCAACTTATTTTCCTGTATGTGGGCTCTGAAATTCTTTGAAACTGAATCAAATCAAGAATTCTTGAACTGAATTGTGTACTTTAGGGTATTTAAAATGTTATTACTGAAATTTTTTTCTATTGTGTATAGTTTGTTATTACAATAAGGTCCCAATTTATCACATTATGTTTAGTCTCCTTTTTTGTGAGGGGATAATTTTAGTATTGCTAGAAAGAGACTGTGTGAACTAAGAAAAGCATTTTTCATCCTTAATTTTTGGGTATGTTTATGGCCAAAAGAGAAAAAAGAAAAAAAAAACCATAGTAATATAGTTTTTACTATATGGAAACACGTGTTATTGTAACCTTAATAGATTAACTGATCTACTCCTGAGAGCATATAATACTAATATTATTACTTATATTATTATAGGTATACTCTATATAGTACTATTATAAATATACTATTATAAACTATTCCCATAGTAAAGGAATAGTATCTTTATCCTCTTTAGTAATGTAGAGATAAAATATATTCTTACATATTTAAAAAAAAAAACCATAATGGTAGCAGAAAAAAGTCTTAGAGTTTAAGGTTAAATTTGCCTTACAAATACATTTTATTTTCCATTTTCAAATTGAAATAAAGATTACCTACTCCAAAATGCTCAGATCTTAGGTGTACCATACAATCTATTTTGATGAATTCACATCAATAAACAGAACATTTCCAATACTACGGACACTGCCTCCCACCTGTTCCTAGTCAATTTCCCAGCAGTAACCCCTTCTCATTTCTAGCCCTATACATTAGTTTTGCTTATTCTGGAATTCATGTAGTTGCAAACATAAATGTGTAGTTTTTTTGTATCTGCTTATTTCATTTAGCATATTATTTTCATAGTCCATCCATATTTTTATGTGAGTCATTTCATTTTATTTCTGAGAAGTATTGCATTGAATGTCTATGCAATAATTATTATTTTTTAAAAATCCATTCTCTTACTGATGGTCTTCTGGGTTGTTTCCAGTTTGGAATCATTATTATTATTTTTAAAATATTTTATTTATTTATATGACAGAAAGAGAGACACAGTGAGAGAGGGAACATAAGTATCAGGAGAGGGAGAGGGAGAAGCAGGCTTCCTGCTAAGCAGGGAGCCCGATGCGGGGCTTCATCCCAGGACCCCAGGATCATTACCTGAGCCGAAGGCAGATGCTTAACCATCTGAGCTACCCAGGTGCCCCTGGAATTATTATTAATAAAGCTGTTATGAGCATTCATGTAAAACTATTTTGTAGATAGATGCTTTCAATTCTCTTGGATTAATAGGAGTCAAATAGGAAGGCTGAATCAGAGGATAAATGTACGTTTAATTTTTAAAGAAAATGCCAGTTGATTTTTTAAAGTGGTTGTAGCATTTTATACTTTGAATTTGCAATGCATGATACCCCATATCTTTTTCAACATTGGTGTTTTCCATCTTTTTCATTTCAGTCATTCTAGTGAGTAGGCAATGGTATCTCATTAAGGTTTTAATTTGCATTTACTTGATGACTAATGATCTTGAGCACTTTTTAAATAAATTATTGCCTACCTGGCACTTACACATCTTCTTTTGTGAAGGAATTAAGTCTTCCTGATTTTTAAATTGACTTGTTTTTCTTTTTAATTAGGTGATGCAGGTATTCATTGAAAGTCTGCATATAATTCCTTTATTGATTTTATATGTTGTGAATATTTTCTTTCGTCTGTGGCTTTTTTAAAAAAATATTTTATTTATTTTACAGACAGGGTTCATAAGCAGGCAGAGAGGCAGGCAGAGAGAGAGGAAGGGAAGCAGACTACCTGCTGAGCAGAGAGCCCTATGTGGAGCTATATCCCAGGACGCTGGGATCATGACCTGAGCCGAAGGCAGAGGCTTTAACCCACTGAGCCACCCAGGTGCCCCAATCTGTGGCTTTTTATTGTATTTCTTGATGGTATTTTTAAAGAGTAAAAGTTTGTATGTATTGCCATGAACTGTGAACCACTGTGTGATTGTGTGACGACTTTCCTGGGACAGTTCTGGCAAAAGGTAGAAGTGTGGTGGGACCTCCCTTCCACCCCCGCCCTAGGAACAGTGGAGTCACACCCCAGGTGTCCCTAGCAGTTGGAGTTTTGAAACCCAGTCATGTACCTGAGATTAAAAAAAGCTTGGGCAAAACCAGGTGACTAGAGGGCTCTGGTGAAACTGGGGAGATAAGAGTGACTGATTGGTCTTCTGTGAGGGCTCAGTGAAGAGTAAGGGGCTAGAGAGCCAGGTGGAGTCATAGTCATCCTGTCCTTCAGTGCTGAAAGTGTACAGGGAGCAAAACTGTGCCACCTAGTGGAGTCTAGAGCTCCTTACACCAAGCCCTGCCTCCCTGCACACTGGAGGAGCATTTCCACTAGGACAAGTCCATTTGAGAGTGAGTGTACTGGGCCCCTCCTCCAGAAGACCAGTACAGACAACTTTTTTTGGCACCAAGTTAACTTATCATAGTGGGCTCCAAAGCTACAGCTCTAGGAAAAATACTATCTAGCCTCCTTTACACTTTTATTCTTTATTTCTTCATTATTATTTTTTCATTTATTATTTTTTTCAATTCTTATTCTTTTTAAATTACTTTATACATCTTTATATTTTTAATTGTTTCATTATATTTGTGATATATATTATATATATATATATACACGTGTGTGTGTGTGTGTGTGTGTGTGTATGATGTGTATATTCATTTATTTTCTTTCTTATTTTGGGATTTAGTATCTTTTAATCAGCAGACCCAAACACACCCACGTTCTAGTTTTTGTTGTTGTTTCTTTCTTCTTTTCTGGACAAAATGGCCAGATGGAGAGATTCACCCCAAAAGAAAGAACAGGAGGTTGTATTCACAGCCAGGGATTGAATCAATACAGATATAAGTAAGATATCTGAACTATAACTTAAAACACAGGTTATAAGGGTACTCGCTAAGCTTGAAAAAAGCACAGAAGACATTAGTGGGTCCCTTACTATAGAGATAAAAGAACAAAAAAGTCAAGCCAAAATTAAAAATAATATAACCAAGAGGCAGTCCCAAGTGGAGGCCGTAAAAATGAGGGTGATCAAAGCAGAAGAGTGAGTCAGTGATATAGAAGATAAAATTATGGAAAACAATGAAGCTGGAAAGAAGAGGAAAAGGAAATTAGATCACAAAGGTAGACTTTGGAACCTCAGTAATTGCCTAAAGCAAAATATTATCTGTATCATCAAGTGTAGGAAAAAGCAAGAAGAAGTTTTATTTGAACAAATTATAGCTGAGAACTTCCCTAATCTGGGGAAGGAAACAAGCATTCATGTCCAAGAAGCACAGAAGCACAAGCATTCATGTCCAAGAAGAAGTTTTATTTGAACAAATTATAGCTGAGAACTTCCCTAATCTGGGGAAGGAAACAAGCATTCATGTCAGCAGCTTTATGTAGTGGATTAAGAGCAGAATGACTTCAGGTGAAGTTGTACTCAAATATAGAATTTTCTACTATGACTTTAGACAAGTTATTGTGACATTTTGATCTTTAATTTTTCACCAGTCAACAAACATTTATTCCTTATACAGTTGGGACGTGAAATATATCCTTAAAATAAGAAGAGCCTATTTATACTCATCTATATTATTAAAATAAAACTAAACAAAAACAATGATATAAACTTGTAAAACTTAGGCCTAATAAAACTCCATTTATTTTCAAAGTAGCAAGCTTAAAATTCAGCAAAAATTCAACAATCAGAACCTCTGATTTCTGTCAGTTTTTTCCACTGAAACTTTTTTTTGTATAGTTAACATGATTGCCATCAGTTTTAATGCTTGAATATAACTACAACTTTCACATTTATAGGTTTGTATACTGTTTATGCTTAATGCATAAAAAATACAGTAGTTTCTATTATAATTTGTGTCACATCTATTCTAATAATAATTTATAAATCTGCGCCATAAGTCCTTATTTTCTTTTTTTGTTGTTGTTATTGTTTAAGGTGTTAATGACCCCTAAGCCTTTTTCACAATATGTCAGAGCACATTTTTTTATTAACATATATTATTTGCTTCAGGGGTACAGGTCTGTGAATCATCAGTCTTACACAATTCACAGCACTCACCATAGCATATACCCTCCCCAATGTCCATCACCCAGCCACCCCATCCCTCCCACTCCCCTCTGCTCCAGCGACCCTCAGTTTTTTTTCCTGAGATAGAGTTTCTTATGGTTTGTCTCCCTCTCTGGTTTTGTCTTGTTTTATTTTTCCCTCCCTTCCCCTATGATCTTCTGTCTTGTTTCTCAAATTCCTTTTATCAGTGAGATTATATAATTGTCTTTCTCTGATGGACATTTGCATAGCATAATACCCTTTAGTTGCATCTGTATCATTGCAAATGGCAAGACTTTGTTTTTTGATGGCTGCATAATATTCCTGTGTGTGTGTGTGTGTGTGTGTGTGTGTGTGTACCACATATTACCTCTTCTTTATCCATTCGTCTATTGATGGACATCTAGGCTGTTTCCATAGTTTAGCTACTGTGCACACTGCTGCTATAAACATTGGGGTGCATGTGCCCCTTCGGATCACTACATTTGTATCTTTAGGGTATATACCCAGTAGTGCCATTGCTAGGTCTTAGGGTACCTCTATTTTCAGCTTTTTGAGGAACCTCCATACTGTTTTCCAAAGTGGCTTCACCAACTTGCATTCCCACCAACAGTGTAGGAGGGTTCCTCTTTCTCTGCATCCATGCCAGCACCTGTCATTTCCTGACTGGTTAATTTCAGCCATTCTGACTGGTGTGAGGTAGTATCTCACTATGGTTTTGATTTGTATTTGCAGGACCCATTTTTATAGGTGAAATTCTAGTTTGAGGAGCACACACACACAATAGATCCTCATTATTTACAAATTTTATAGTTGTGAATTCACCTACTTCCTAAAATTTATTAGAAACTTCAGAATGAGAACTTACAATGTTCTTATAACCATTTGTGGGCAAGTGCAGGGCAGCGAAACAAGCAAGTTGCCCGATGTGTTCTTTCCTAGCTGTGGTTGAATAGGGTGGTGCTCTGCCTCCTTGTTTTAGCTCTTACACTGGGAATAAGTATCCTTTCCAAGGTCTGTTTAGTTCCACATTTTTTCTTTCACATTTGTGTTTGGTTTGGGGATTTTGTTATTTGAAATTGTCCCCAAGCATAGTGCTGAAGTTCCGTCTAGTGTGCCTAAGCATATAAGGAGTGTGCTATGCCTGACGGAAAAAATACATGTGTTTGATAAATAAGCTTCATTTGGGAATGAGTTATAGTGCTATTGGCCATGAGTTCAGTGTTAATGAATCAACAATATATATCAAATAAGGTGTCTCTAAAGAGAAACACATATAAAATAAGATTATGTATTGATTGGATGATGAAAATATTGTAACCAGAGTCTTGCAGAAATCTGATTTTGTATTTCCCCTAGGAGCAATGATTCATTATTTGCTAATTCACTGTTTGCAGCAACTTTATAGATCATAACTACCAAAAATAATGAGAGTTGACTGTATTTACAGTATTGATAGTAACAAAGCTTCTAAGATGTCTATAGCAATTTACACTCCAACCAACATTATATAAGTAGCTATTTATTCACACTTTCACCAACAATGTATATAAGGAAACTTTTAAATATTTGTCAGGTAGGTTCAAAAGGTATCTTACTGTTATTTTAGGTTCATGTTTTCATTTATATATATTTGTAATTGTATGTGTGCATGTGCATGCATGCATGAATGTGTATATGAAGAGTCCATTCATATCCTTTACCCATGGTAAAAATTGCCCTGGTGCTGTTTTTCTTACAGATTTCTAAGGGCAGTTTATATATTAGGAAAGTTATCCTTTCGCTGTCATATTGGTTGAAGATTTTTTTTCTCAATATGTCATGTCTTCAAATTTGATTAAGTTTTTTGTTGTTTTGTTTAACCGTTAAAAACTCTACATTTTTGCATAGTGAAATTTGTCAGTCTTTCTTCTCTGGCTTTTATGCTTTGCTTGGAAACACCTTCCCTAATATGAAAATAAATTTTCAAAAGTCTTCCATATTTTTTTCTATTCCTCTTAGATTTCTTTGTTTAATATCAAAATATTTTACTCTTCTGGAGTTTGCTTGATACAACCAGCTTTAGTTTACTTCTCTTTTTTAAAATAGCTGGTTATTTGAAACAACCGTTAAAAAGCAAATCTACTCATTAATTTGAAATGCCATTTAGGTGTCATATATTCAGTTGCCTATGTACTTAAATCTATTATTTTTGTACAATATGATTAAGATATCCAATTTCGTATAGTGTATTTGCATAGATGAGACCAAGAGAAGAACACATCAATGTATTTACACCAAATAAACAAAATGAAACCTAAGTAGTGAGCCTAATTGGGATGGCCTCTTTTGTTTTCCGAAGGTTTAGCCTATCATTTCTGTGGAATGTTGTGGAAGCAATAGAAAATCAGTGTCAGGGGCGCCTGGGTGGCTCAGTGGGTTAAGCCTCTGCCTTCAGCTCAGGTCATGATCTCAGGGTCCTGGGATCAAGCCCCACATCGGGCTTTCTGCTCAGCAGGGAGTCTGCTTCCCCATCTCTCTCTGCCTGCCTCTCTGCCTACTTGTGATCTCTGTCAAATAAATAAATAAAATCTTTAAAAAAAAAAAAAAAGGAAGAAAGAAAATCAGTGTCAGGTGATGCTTCAGTCCTTAGGATTTTTGGTTGAAAGTAAAGCAGTAGTGTCTTCAATTTGCTGATGTAAATTTGGTGAATTCTCTACTTGCTGTTACTTCTAACAGTAGGTAGTGAAACAGTCCAGCCCTCCCATCCTAATGTAACATTCAAGTCAGTTGAAATGCACTTACTTTCCCTAGTAAAATCTCACATTGTTTAAAAATGTTAGTTTAGGGGTGCCTGGTTCACTCAGTGGGTTAAAGCCTCTGCCTTCGACTCAGGTCATGATCCCAGGGTCCTGGGATAGAGCCCCGCATCGGGCTCTCTGCTCAGCAGGAAGCCTGCTTCCTCTTCTCTCTCTCTGCCTGCCTCTCTGCCTATTTGTGATCTCTGTCCGTCAAATAAATAAATAAAATCTTTTTTTAAAAAAGTTAGTTTATTACTCAAAAATCCACCCTAACCTACAAAGCAAATAATAGCCTACTAAATATAACAGACCCCACACATCCCTATAATTCTACAAATTAATGGTTTCATATGTGGAGAGAACCCGTATCATGGTCAAGAAATCCAAATTAGTTATTTCTGGCTGCCTTTTCTAAAACTGAATCCTTGGGGAGGTAACAGAGATTAGTGACATTGAACACTAATAGTGCTGATCCCACTGACAACCCTCCAATTTAAAGAATAATTGGCTTTCTCTCTGGCAGTAAAGGTTTGCATCTCCATAAATAGCTATGCAACACCATTCTTGGGGGACATTTGGGAGTCACCCTTCCTATTCCCCAAACCCTGGAACCAAACCACAAAGGAAATAGTAACAGAAGTCTGATCTTATGGAAGGTTTTACAGAGAAGCTTTCTTTGAATTGAGTTTAGCAATATTCCAAGTTATACTGCTGAGCAGATACAGTTTCTAAGGTAACTCGAGTTTTCCATCCGCTGAGTCATCTCTGTTTTCACCAACAAATAAGGCAGAACCAAAATCTGTTCATAGCCCAAGGGGTCCCTCTAATAATTAACTGGATATCTCTTCACACATAAAACAACTCTCATTTTAGAGAGTTAAATTTGTTCAGATCTTCGTTAATCTTTGTACCAATCTGCTGGCCCTAAAGTCAGTTACACACCAATACTTCTCAGTTGGAGATCTGGTCGTTCCGTGTGATTTTGTTAATAGCAGCATCTTCACTTATCTTATGATCATGCATGTTGGAAGGAATATACATACTGACTTTGCCTCATTAAATTCATTTGCATCTTCTTTTGGACTGGTTGATAATTTGTCAATAACTTCTGGAAGTATTTCTTGTAGAGGGCATTTACTCTATCTATATAATGACAGAGATTCTGTCTTTGAAATTTTCTGAACATTGGAGAGAAGTGTTGTGAAAGAACTTTTCAATTATCTTTCCCCCAAATTCTATCTTCATGGTTTTTGGTAAAGAATAATTAGATCGGGTTGAAGGCTGTGCACATTCTTCTTTGAATGAAAAACTGTAGATAGTGTTTCAGTTATCTACTGCTATGTAACAAACCATCCTAAAATCTGGTGGTTTAAAAATAGTTTACTATTTTGTGGTTCTGTCCATTGATTGTGCTGAACAATAGAAAATTGATTTTGTGGACAGCTTTTATTTGCAATTTTCTTGAGGCTGCATTCAGATATTGAGTCACTCAAGTCATCTGAAGGGTCTCCTGGGCTGGACATTCAAGATGGTTTCTTCCCTCATCAGGGATGGCTGGGACACTGGACACCTGGACACTGGCCAGACAGATCTCTGATGGAATAAATTTATGAAATCAGGAGATGTAGTTAAATCCATCTGTAGGAAAATTCTTCTTATCTGTGATTTCAGCCCTGTTCCTCCCATTTCTCAGTTTTATGCAGTTAAAAGCCCAAACCTACCCTGTAAAGCCTGGGATAGACTTTATAAACAGATTGGAGGAGGCACTCCAGAAATGCAATGCACTGTGTCTTTTCTTGTGGTTTGAATTTTTGCAAACTCAAGCCTTTAGCATACTGTTTCCCAGTGTTTAGAGGTTTGTAACTCTGTTTCTGAAGAATTAACAAAATTATATCGAGGACTCCAGATTGGCCTACAGTTTAAAAATTTTTCAAAAAATGAAAATCATATACTAGCTTTTCTCATAACATACTGTTAGAAATTAGATTGTAGCTGTATTGAACTTAGTTTTTTCATATTTGGTTTTTCTTAACTATCTCAATTTTTGATTGCTAAGAACCATATGCATATAAATTATTTTCTCTAGATTTTTTTTAAAGATTTTATTTACTTATTTGACAGAGAGAGTGAGAGAGAAAGATCCCAAGTAGGCAGAGAAGCAGGCAGAGAGAAGGAGGAAGCAGGCTCCCTGCTGAGCAGAGAGCTTATGCAGGGCTCTATCCCAGGACCCTGAGATCATGACCTGAGCCGAAGATGGGTCTTAACCCACTGAGCCACCCAGACACCCCATGTTTTCTCTAGATCTTTAAATCTAAGTTATTTCTCTTTTTTGAGACTGTTTTGTTTTTGAAATTTTACTAAAAAGCACCCTGTGATTTTCACTGTAACTTTTCCTTTGTAACACAAAGACCACTACTTTCTGAAGGGATTTTTAAAAATAGATGTAAATATGTTGCATCATAATGCAGTATGGGTTTAGTATCATGACTGGTTTACAATTATCTAGCAGGAAGTATTTTTGTATGAACTAGCTGTGTTTTCCTTTTGGGTTGGCCATGTCACCTTTGCTGCCATTTGGTTTGATACGATAGCCAGCATTTCAATACCTGAAACTTTAAGGCACTTAACTAGAAAGAAAAATGATAGTCCATCTGTATCTACAGGCTTTGTCAGATGAGAGGTATATGGGGTAAGAAATGCTTACCAAAGAAAAAGTGAAAAATTCCAAGGCCTTATTCCTAAATTAAGCTTTAATGATCACTTTCCTTTTCTAGTTCATCTGTGAGTTTTTCTCAGATAAGAGCATTTTGACTAAAAATTTTAAAAGAACAAATTTTTTAGAGATCTGTGTTGTGCCAAACTTTCTAGCTATTATATTCTGTGGCCAACACTTCCTTGGCCACTATGTCAGTGCAAGCATGATTTGAGTTAGGTAAAATAGGAATATTTATAAAAACTGTCTCTCAGTGATAAGACATTGCCAGCATAGCAGCAATTTTGAATGTAGCCTCTAGATAGAGGTGAGTGCTCTCTGACTCCTTGAACTGGTTGCTTAATCTCTCTACATCTCAATTTTCCCATCTGAAAAATGTGAATAATATGGGTTCTTATGCAAATTAAATGATACATGCATTCACACCAGAATCTTCATTTGGTCCTCCAGATCCACTCTCTACCCCCTCTTCCTTGCCCTACTTTCCAGGAGCCTGACTTGCATGAACCACAAAAGGTACTCTTGGCCCTCGCCCCATTGGTTTGTCCAATAGGGAGACCAGACAGAAGATCAGAGAAAGATCTGAACCCTTGCCCTACAGTAATGCATTAGGCTGTCTCTGTTTCTCCCCAAAAACTTTCTACAAGACTTTCGTATGTTCTGGGGAACTATTCCCCCCACCTCTTTCCTTTAGACCTAAGGATGGATAATAGCACTGCTATTACAAGCCCCAGGGTATAACCCTATCCTTATATCCTGTCACATCCTTACAAATTAAAGCATAGTAAATCCTTTATTGAACTCCCCTAGGACAATCCCAAATTGACTGTGTATTCTCACTCTGTGAACAGATTGGGATAGTGTATGCTTAACATAGTGTCTTACACACAGCAAAATGTTCAACATAGTGATACTTACTATTAAAAAAACTTGAAAGCATGTGAATCAATGTTATAATAGTATGTTAAATAAATGGTATCCTTGGATTGTGGCAAAATAAAAGCACAGCTTTATTTTTATGTACACTTTGTGTTTATACTTTCTTACTGGAGATATCTCCCTTTGTCCCTGGAAGAAAGCTTTGGCAGTCCTGTGACTTCTCTGCTCACTCTAAGTAGACAATCCTACAAAAACTTTAGGTCACAGATACACTTATAATTCAGTGATGAGAATATCCTGACCATGGAATAATAACAATCTGACCTTGGTCATCCTCTCTGTTTCCCAAATGGTATCTGTTCTGTGCTGATGCCTCCCATGGGCAGAGGGTGGGGTACTGGCTTCTCCCATCTCACCACCTGCTTATCTTACTAACTACTGTTTTGGAGCTGCTGTAGTGTTAATGGTGGGAGTGAGGCAAGGAGTAAGAGAGGGAGCACTGCTTGCCTAAGGTGCCTTGTTCTGTCTGATATAAGAGATGATTAAAGTTGGTGCCCCACAGTGGGCCTGGAGATCAATGAAGCTGATCCTTCTCCATGAATTCTTCTTGAGTTCTTCAGAAGTTTTTCTGTTTGGGCCTTATCTCTGACAGGTCCCTTGGCCAGATGGATTGCTTCCTAGTCATCCATCACACACCTTTACCTCTTTCTGATCCAGCCTCCTCTAGGTAATCCTCTAGGCTGTGCTTTAGGATGATCCCTCACCCATGCTCTCTCCTTCCTCACTTAAAATGGTATGAAACATCAAGCCATCCCTCCAGCCAGTTCCAATGCAGTAGCTCTCTCTTGGATTCCTCACCCAAGTACTTAGCTTATAGTCTTGTAGGAAGGATCCAGGTGGTCCCCAACCAACTTGAGCTCTCAGGAACTTGTCTTCTGTGTCTTCAGTGGACAGGGACATGTTTCAAAGTTCTCACAGAGGTGCCTCTAGGCTTCCCCATGAAGTTTGGTGTTAGAAGTCTGCTCACCCAGAAGTGTTGGGGGTGAGAAGGGTCCTCTCCAAAGAAACATTCTCACCAAATCCAGAAACCTGGTGGCTTCTCTGGTCCTTTTTAAATTTGTGGCCAAACTAAAGGATTCAATAATCAGAAATAGGTTCTGGTAAGGCTCTTCCTTGGTAAATCCACACAAGATGGGCTATTGGGCGTATGATATCTATCATATCACCTTATTGTAGAAACACATTTTTTAATATATTAGCCAAAGTTGCTTTTAGTGTTTTTTGTTTGTTTGTTTGTTTGTTTGTTTTAAGAAAAAAAATAACTGGGGCCTGGCTAAAAGAAAATAGTTTTCTAACTGGTAGTTAGATGATATTTATATTATTTTTCTTCTTTTTAAGTCTTTTCCTATGAGTTCTGATTACAGATAGGCTGGGATAAGGACAGAACTGGGAGTGTTAATGCTGCAAACATCTAAAGTAACTGATAATTGTCATCTAGTGCTGAATGCTATGGGTGAGTCAAAGTCACAAGGAGGCATTTTGTACTTTGGAATTTATAATGCAAAAGGAGAGATGAGACATGAAGTAGAAAGAAATCAGCGTCAAGAAAAGTAAGATAAAGTCCTGCGGGAACTCAAAGGCAAAAAAGGGATCATTCAGTCGGAGGTGGGTGGCAGGTCTTGGGCTAGAGCACACTTTGTTGTACAAGTCTGTAGATCACAGAAGATGAAAGACATTAGGCAGTTGCTTGATGCAAAACCTATATCTTTGTGGAATCAGTGTTTAGCTCAGCTAATAAAAAAGCCTCTACTTGAACTCCTTCAGGCCAGCAAGCTTCATCTCTGGATTTTTATTCTGCTGGGGCTGATAAGGATGGGCCTTCCTTAGGCTGGGTATGGCAAGCATCCATTTCACATAATGGGCTGGTACAAAGTTGAACTTCGACCACAGTCCTGATGATTGCTCGGTCTATTTGCTATCCCAGCTGTCAGTAGTAGCAGCAGGGTTGGTAGAGGGGGTAGAAGGGTGAGAGATGGAAAGCAGTTTGGAACTCTTGCCATCCTTTGAAGGTGATGCTCAAATGTTCCAGGAAAATGAGTGTTCTTAGAGAGTGGTTGAAGGCTGCATAAATTAAGAATTAAAGTGAAGAGGTCTCGATCATCTCTGTCTTACAAGAATAGGGTGTCTTCTTTAAAAAATATATATGATGTAAATTTTTAAACATACACAGAGAGAGAGATTAGACTAATGAATCCCTATGTAGCCATCACCATGAGAAGAGGGCTCCAAGAACAGCTTAAGTAACTAATCTTTGTCCTACCTTTTTACTGTGCAAAAAAATATGTTTCAAATAATTTAATGACATTGAATCACTATATTGTATACTTGAAACTAATATAACACTGTATGCTAAGTATACTGGAATTCAAACTTAAAAAAAAAAAAAACAGTGACACTTGAAACAGAAGTGTACTATTTAGTTTTCTAACAAAGATGCCCATTTCAATTTCAAAGATTAATTTGTACTGTGCAAATTTTTTGATATTCACTAGGAAGGGAAGGTGTCTGGTAAATTTGATTGAATGGCTAACTTTATTCTTCCAATTATATATCAAAAAATTTTAAGCATATGAATTAAATATATATCATTCTCAATCTTTATAGCACTTTTGTTGAGTTGTCATTAGATCACAAGCTTAATTTCCTCAAAGAACAACACAACAATGTGGTCAAACTTCCCTTTTTTATCAGCATTTAACATCTTTTCTTAATTATTCAATAGTCAGTCACCCCAATTCCCTTATTCTTCTTTCCTCATGCTTCCTCTTGGGCTTTTAAGTTCAGTCACTCATTTATCAAGAAAGAACTTTGTCAATGAAGAATTTAATTCAAAACAATTTATTTTGCCACTCTCCCATTCCTGGAAAATTTTCTGGACAAGCTGGTAATGAAATCTCCAAAAGACAGATTTTTTTGCAGTTCTATTTCTTACGCAAAGTGAGAATTGGAGTTATCTGGGAGAATTTATTCCTGTTAGTGGGGACAACCCATAGTGCAATATTACTGGAACCCCAGACATTTGGGAGACAAAGGCAAAGGCATTCTTGGGGTTTAGCCCATTTATAACAGGACCTAGTGGCAGGAGAATGAGCATGGAAGGAGCATCCCCTCTCCCGGTCAGCCATCCTTAGGTAAGGGCCAAAGGTTCAAGCATGGAAGTTGAGACTGAAGAGTATTGTAGTAGAGACCATGATAGTGGACTTAGGCCTCACACTGGAAACAGGACTATAGCAAGGCAGGGATTTCTGTTTCTCTTAAAGGAATTTTAGGCAACATTAATACGGCGAAACACATTATGGACAGCCTCAAAAACCTCTCAGTTTCTCTTCTCATTAAGAAACACACATGTACACACACACACACATACACACACGATATAAACGCAAACAAACACACATACACGTATACATATATACATACATATATTAGCAATATGTACGTGTGTGTATATGTATGTTTCTTGCTGATACATGTGTGTATGTATATATGTATGTATGTATAAAATTTGTAGTTTACCTGCACAGTGCAGGAAGCTAAATTCTTGATATTTGGAAAATCCCACAAGTGTCTGAAAAGAAGTCTATTGGTGGAGTAGTCATTAGGTTCCAGAATCTTTTAGTAATGGGATTGTATTTGGATAGGGCTCTCTGTAGGATAATACTATTCAGATCCTCATTGCAAAGTATAAACAACTGTGGGAGAAACAAGAGCTGCCAGCAGCAATTATATATTCCTAGGAGTGCCATCTTTTTAATCATCTCTTCCTTTCAGAGTTAGAGAGAGGGAGAGGGAAAGAGAATCCCTTTCAATAATAACTCCATGAACATTGTCAGTGTCTTCTGAGTGCTCAAAGAAATTCACGTTTTTCCCCAAGAGCTCGTCATTGGACTCTGCACTGCACAACCACCACTGTGTGACTCCCACACACCAGACACATTCCCCTTAAGTAACAGTAAAACCTGTGTAGAAGTTGGGGCTATCCTGGAGAAGTCTTCCTTCTTTTGATCTCTAGAAATGAATATGAGAATAATTCTGCTCTTATACTCAGCTGAAGTCTGACTTAAGCATTTTTTTAACGTGTGACTTTTTAGAATGGTACAGTTTAGAGGCTCAAATGTGAGGCCTTGATTCCTCTACTGGAGAAGGAAAAAGGGTCATTTGGCTAGCCTTTGAAATGGCTCAATCCTGCCTGGTGTAAACTCTTTCAGAGGAGAGTACAGGTTTGAGGATAAGTCAGAATCTTTTTCTCTTTTCCAAGGTTCAGTTTCTTGAATACATAACGTTTTTAGGGCCTGAAATTAAGTAATAAAGTTTTCTCTTTCCTGAAGCAGTTTTTATAGTGGGAGACAATTTTTTTTCCTTTAGTATTCTGTAAGTGTGGGTTTGGGAAAGAGACTGGCACAGAAAGAAAATCATTTAAATCATTGTTCAGAATGTGTCATGTATTATCATTATTTTCAAATGTAAGCCCTGTTCTTGGAGTCATTCTTGTTTCACTTATTCCTAAAAAAAAAAATGCAAAGCAGGGTGAACCTGCATGTGGAGTTTTAAATAGAATTTCTTATTTCACTTTACCTGATCTATTGGAGACCACACTTAGCATTTCTTGCCCTAGAGCGTAAGATTTGAACTGATATCCCAGGTCCAAGATGTGCTTCACTGTCACTATTGGGAAAGCAAATGACTCCTGTATTTTCATACCTGGATGACACAGAGCAGGTTCATTGCATCACACAAAAAACCTATAGAGCTGTGAAGCTCCTTTTCTAAAAATCATTCAATATTGGAGCAGGAAAAGACTTCCTTTTATGTGCAGGAAACTGAAGTCCAGTGGAGGAGTAATATGGCTATTGCAGAGGTCTGTGGCTACTTAGCAGGACAGCCAGAATGGCTGGAACTGCCACCCAGGTCTTCCAACCCTTGGTTAAGTGCTAATGTCCTCATTCTTTATCCATAAGTCTGGTCGGCACATGTTTATTTGCTCAGTATACCTCAGTCTGTCTTTCCCACATTACGGAGCTGATTCTGGTCTTTGTAAAAAGTAAAAAATAAAAGCCAACAAAAACCCCTGTCCTGATTTGTTCTCCTGTCAAAATCTGTTTGCAATCTCCTGGCTTCAGGCTACAAGTAAAAAGTCTTTAAACATCTCTCTAGATTGTCTATCAATCTGTACCTATCATGTTATTTGTAACATATAACATAGTCAGTGCTTTGCTTGACCTTTGACTTAAGGACTGATGAGGAGGGGTCACTTTCCCTTGTACTCAAGCTCTCCCTTCCCAGCAGTGGTGAGTGTTGGAAGATGACCTGAACTCCTCTGTCTCCATAATTGTTTCTCCCCGACGGCCAAAAGTGAAGAAGCTAACTAATAAAGTCATTTTTATTGGTGAGTTAAATCAGCATACCTCATGGGATGGAAATTGGCTCTCTCTTTGACCTCAGGCAGTGTTGGCCCTCACACTCTCTAGCATTTCTCTTTCTGACTCCTTAGTTCAACTTTCCTAACTGCTGTGTTTTCTAAGGGGTCACCCTGAAGTAGGATGCATTCTTCTTGAAGCTGGCTGAATAAGTGGACTCAGGCTGCTGTCTTCACTGCTCTCTTTTCCAGACCCTTTCAACATCTTGGCCAGATTCCTAGCATTCTGATAACTTTCAGCATTTGAAAAATATACTGTATACCAATTTAATCCATTTGAATATGTAAAGCTTATCCTCAGTGGTGCTTCCATAGCCCAAGGCTCCTGCTTTGGAGACAGGGATGCTGTCAGCACTTTTTTTTTTTTCCCAATTTATTTATTTTCAGAAAAACAGTATTCATTATTTTTTCACCACACCCAGTGCTCCATGCAAGCCGTGCCCTCTATAATACCCACCACCTGGTACACCAACCTCCCACCCACCCCCGCCACTTCAAACCCCTCAGGTTGTTTTTCAGAGTCCATAGTCTCTCATGGTTCACCTCCCCTTCCAATTTACCCAAAAGCACATACTCTCCCCAATGTCCATAACCCTACCCCCCTTCTCCCAACCCCCCTCCCCCCAGCAACCCACAGTTTGTTTCGTGAGATTAAGAGTCACTTATGGTTTGTCTCCCTCCCTATCCCATCTTGTTTCATGGATTCTTCTCCTACCCACTTAAGCCCCCATGTTGCATCACCACTTCCTCATATCAGGGAGATCATATGATAGTTGTCTTTCTCTGCTTGACTTATTTCGCTAAGCATGATACGCTCTAGTTCCATCCATGTTGTCGCAAATGGCAAGATTTCGTTTCTTTTGATGGCTGCATAGTATTCCATTGTGTATATATGCCACATCTTCTTGATCCATTCATCTGTTGATGGACAGCTAGGTTCTTTCCATAGTTTGGCTATTGTGGACATTGCTGCTATAAACATTTGGGTGCACGTGCCCCTTCGGATCACTACGTTTGTATCTTTAGGGTAAATACCCAGTAGTGCAATTGCTAGGTCATAGGGGAGCTCTATTTTCAACTTTTTGAGGAACCTCCATGCTGTTTTCCAGAGTGGTTGCACCAGCTTGCATTCCCACCAACAGTGTAGGAGGGTTCCCCTTTCTCCGCATCCTCGCCAGCATCTGTCATTTCCTGACTTGTTAATTTTAGCCATTCTGACTTGTGTGAGGTGATATCTCATTGTGGTTTTGCTTTGTATTTCCCTGATGCCGAGTGATATGGAGCACTTTTTCATGTGTCTGTTGGCCATCTGGATGTCTTCTTTGCAGAAACGTCTGTTCATGTCCTCTGCCCATTTCTTGATTGGATTATTTGTTCTTTGGGTGTTGAGTTTGTTAAGTTCTTTATAGATTTTGGACACTAGTCCTTTATCTGATATGTCGTTTGCAAATATCTTCTCCCATTCTGTCAGTTGTCTTTTGATTTTGTTAACTGTTTCCTTTGCTGTGCAAAAGCTTTTGATCTTGATGAAATCCCAATAGTTCATTTTTGCCTTTGCTTCCCTTGCCTTTGGCGATGTTCCTAGGAAGATGTTGCTGCGGCTGAGGTTGAAGAGGTTGCTGCCTGTGTTCTCCTCAAGGATTGTGATGGATTCCTTTCTCACATTGAGGTCCTTTATCCATTTTGAGCCTATTTTTGTGTGTGGTGTAAGGAAATGGTCCAATTTCATTTTTCTGCATGTGGCTGTCCAATTTTCCCAACACCATTTATTAAAGAGGCTGTCTTTTTTCCATTGGACATTCTTTCCTGCTTTGTAAAAGATTAGTTGACCATAGAGTTGAGGGTCTATTTCTGGGCTCTCTATTCTGTTCCATTGATCTATGTGTCTGTTTTTGTGCCAGTACCATGCTGTCTTGATGATGGCTGTCAGCACTTTTAAGCAAACTTTTCTCCATCTTCTAGACCCCACCTCCTTTGATGTGTGGGGGTCAGGAATAAAGGATGGGTTGGTCAGAAGGGTCAAGTCTTTTTTTTCCTATCTGGTAGCTACTGTAGTTCCTACATGGCTAGCAGGGTGGATGGCAGGCAGTGATGTGCTGGGTAATGTTTAACAACTGGCATTCTGAAAAACACTGTGCTTGGATGTTTTAAAAAATAACATATCTATAGGTATATACATATATATTTATATCACAAATATATGAAAATATAACATGCAATAGCATTTATTATACATTGTACTGATGAAAAGGACTTAGCTATTATAAAGGTTAATAATAATAGATGAATTTAATATAAAATATTAAATATAAAATATGAAATTAAATATACCTTTATTATAAATTTCATACAGCTACTTGATTCTCACAAAATGCTGTGGTTGGTTTTTGCTAATTGTATTTCTGTAGCCGACTCTTAGTTACAGCTGAAGAATATGTATATTCTGATATGAATGTTGGTTAACATTTTTATTTATGTTAATAAGTGAGATAAGTGAAACAGTGAAGATATATGTTGTAAATGTACTCATTCATCATGGCATGAGTGAATTCTTTGCTCACTTGGATAACAGTTTTGAACATTTTAAGATTTCCTCAGTTTTTGTTTTTATTCAGTGTAATAGCTATATGGACACATTTAAATTTAATCTGCGTTATTCAAATTTTCTCCATCATTTCCTTAAATCTAGACTAGAAGACAACAAAATTTTTCTTTTAGGGGCCAGATAGTACATATTTTTGGTTTTGTGGGCCACAGTTTCTCTTATAAGTATTAAATTCTGTTGTTTTAGCGCAAAATTATCTATGAACATCTGATAAATGAATGGGCATGGCTGTGTTCTAGTAGCACTTTATTTTGTAATATTATGTGGGCTCTGGTTTGCTAACTCTTGGTACAGTTAGCAGAATAATAAAAGAAGCCCTTATTTGTAGCATATGCCAATTTCTGTGGTATAAATACTCACACCATAGCTAATCAGCTATTCAAGTGAGGTCACTGAATGGAGTCTTGGGAATAGATGCACAGTAACCCACAATTACATAGCATGTCCACCAAACAGAAGTAAGTAATCTTGGAAAATAGATCATAGTAAATGTAGTAAAATAATTAGTGATGAGTTTATGGTATTTATTTCCTTGGTTATTAATATAATTTATTTAGTTGAAAGTTTATATGACTTTTTACTAAATATTGTATTTAACAACTGGCTTGCAAAATTCTGGACATTTTGACAGTCAGCTTTTTTAAGCTGTTATTGACCAACTCCAGCATACCATGAGTAGCAGACATCCAAAAGCTTTGTCTCATAGAAAACAAGGGTAAGTTCTTCCTGGGGCATAGCAGAGGACCTCTCACTGCCCAGTTGCTTGATATGGTAGAGGTGGTTTTTCATTACTTCTTTTGTACCATCTTAATTTTCTATACTTTGGGGTATACCCCACAGTCTCATACTGCTCTTTAAGATAGGGTTCTAGAAAAATGGCCTAACTATCTTGTGTAGTGTTCACTTGTGCCATGATGCACCAAACTGAGGAGGAAAGGCTGCCCCATACCTACCTATTCCCATTGTCCTGTGTTCAGTTCATTTCTCATAACCAAGTAGGAACAGAACAAACATACTGCAAAGGCAAACATTTTACTGAAGAATTAAGTGATGGCCATAAATCTTATTAGGGTCATTCGTCACCTTTTCTTAAACCAGTTTTCACAGTTCCTACGGCATATTTTTTTTTTAATGGTGCAGGACACATATCAGTCATTGGTTCTTCGGTTATACTCTGTCTTTAAGGATGTTCTTCACCAGCAGTCTTTAAGACGGGCAGTTCTACAAACCACAAAGTTCCATCCATCCTTCCTTCCCCAGTGCCAGCTGCTTAAACCAAGGGTGGACATCTGACCTAAGCTTGGCCAACCAAGATGTTTTCTTTTTTTTTTTTTTTTAATATTTTATTTATTTATTTGACAGAGAGAGATCACAAATAGATAGAGAGGCAGGCAGAGAGAGAGAGAGGGAAGCAGGCTCCCTGCTGAGCAGAGAGCCCGATGCGGGACTCGATCCCAGGACCCTGAGATCATGACCTGAGCCGAAGGCAGTGGCTCAACCCACTGAGCCACCCAGGCGCCCAACCAAGATGTTTTCTAAGAAATTTAAATATTGGATACTGGGAGATTGTTGGTTGAGTAATGATGGAAGTAGAATCACAATCTGCAAATCTACTTTCTTTGCTTACTAAGAGTACAGCAGGCTTGTCTACAGAGTAAAGACAATTTATTTTTTATGAAATGTCCTCTTCCCCCGAGAGGCACTGCTTGTATAGACATATAATATTTCTAATGAAATAAAGTAAATTTATCAGAATGATTGCTTCTGTTGAAAGAAAGTAGGTGACTGGGGTTTACAGATAGGAATTAAATTTCATTTTCACTATATTTCATTTTGTGAGTTTTTGAATTTCATACTACATACATTATTACTTATTTTAAGAAATTAATGCCACTTCTTCTGTGGGAAGTAAAAAAATAAGTAAGTGTAAAGTAGCAAATATAAATCATACAAGATTATAATATGATTCCTTAGCATTGAATTCACTTTCTTAAAAGTTTTTAAAATACACTGACTTAGTTTATCAGAGTTCATTTTTAGGAAAAAGATAGGTCAATTGAAAGAGAAATAACGCTGTGAACTTCAGTCTCAGGATGAAGGAAATTATACTCTTTTCTTATTTCTCCATAGGGAGAATAAATAAAAGTAGATGGAACTGTTTGAATTCATTTTTATATTGATTTTAAACAGTTATTTAGAAAAGATTTTGATTTTTTTGTGGATATTACTTCTCTACTGACCTGTGAATGCATAGCAAAAGCCAAGTTAATGCTTTTGTTTTGATATATAATTTAAATAGGATTGAAATATTGATACTAGAATTAGTTCAAAATATGACTTACTAAAAATAGTTTAAGAGGACTATTAACTATTTTTATTTAGTTATCTATTTACTTATTTATTTTTATTAACTGTGTTTTAAATTCTGTGGGGGAAGGGGCTGATTGAGTCCCTGTTGCATGTCAGACCCGTACTCAGTTACAGGTTAAAACAGGAATAAGTCATAGAGTCTACCACCATAAAACCTTAATAGATGCATGCTTATTGACATTGAAGGAGTAGAGGGCCAGTAAAGCATTCATAATAGATTAAAAGAAACTTGGGATACCTTCTGCTAATAAATTTGGCTGTAATATGTAGCCATAAAGAAAGTAAGATTGTGGTTTATAAACTCTAATAAATTCAAAAATAATCACTGAGGGATGCCTGGGCGGCTCAGTCAGTTAAGTGGCTGCCTTCGGCTCAGGTTATGATCCAGGGTCCTGGGATTGAGTCCTGCATTGGGCTTCTGGCTCACCTGGGAGCCTGTTTCTCCCTCTGCCTACCTCTCCCCCTACTTGTGCTCTCTCTCTCTGACAAATAAATAAATAAAATCTTTTAATAAAAAAATAATAATAATCACCAAATGTGTAAAATACATGGTGAGTATTGTGCTAGGTGTTAGGACATCACTTTGGAGAAGAGAATAAGAATGTAAAAATTTTAAAAATAGAGATAAATGAGTATAATAGGTAAAACAAAAACATTACATTAATATTTATATGAGGAAACGATGTGTTTTCATCCAACCTAGAATTGTCATTTGTACTAATTTCATATGATAAACTGAAAATGAGACTGCATGAGTTAATCATGTTACACCTTTTTTTTTTATTGAATCTTGGGTTTTGGAGTCTGAGGTTAAGTAAAGTCATGTAATCAGGGACTTAGTTTCAGAAGCAACTGTAATAATGATTATAATGAATTATAATTAATATATATGAATATATATGAATAATGATATGATGAATAATAATTCATATAAATGAATGGCTAGACTGGCTTAAGTGGATAGTCCAAAGTGACAGGCAAGTACCACTTACTAGAAATCTTAGCAACTATTGTGCAGAATCTTGCATCTCAATAATCTTCTCTTTATGAATGTTAGGTTGTTTATATTTAAAGCTGAAGTGTGCTTTTATAAACTCTAGGAAGGTATCTAGCCCAGAACACAGAGAAGGAAACATGTAAAGAAGGACGAAAGATGGAGCTGCATGGAATAGGAAAAGGGTAGAGAACATGATGTAGTGTGGTAATTGAAATGTTCATATCATACTTAGGAGTACATGCCATAAAAAAGAAAGGGGTTGTGGTGATACTGTGGATTGATTTAAGCTATCATGTAGAATTTGGAAGGTCCCCAAATAAAACTTGCCATGTTGATTTTCAGTTTAGGTTATTTGTTTATTAATTTTATTTAATTAGATGATATGATAAGTCACCTAATTCCTGGGGTATTAGTAATCACTACAAATAAACAAAGCTTAACATACTTACAAGGCATTTCTTAATACCACAAAATACCATTTAATACCCTTTTGGATGGCTATTATCAAAAAACAGAAAATACCACGTGTTTGAAAAGATGTGAAGAAATTAGAACCCTTGTGCATTGGGTGACTCTGTAAAATGATACAGCTGCTCTGGAAGACAATATGGCAGGTCGTCAAAAAATTAAACATAGAATTAACTTATAATCCATCATCTCCACTTCTGAATATATATTCCAGAGAATGGAAAGTAGGAGCTTGAACAGTTTTTTGTATACCTATCTTCATGGCAGCATTATTCATAGTAGCCAAAAGGTGGAAGCAACTCATGTGTCCATTGACAGATGAACAGGTAAACAAATGTATATGCACACAATGGAATATTTTTCAGCCCAAAATGATGAAATATTGATATATGGTACAACATGAATGAACCTTGATACTATGGTAGGTGAAAGAAGCAGGACACAAAAGAACAAATACTGCATGATTCCATTTATATGTAGGATCTAAATAGTTCAATTCATGGGCACAGAACATAGCTTAGTGGTTGCCTAAAGCTGGGCAGAGGGGAGAGTATGTAGAGCTATTGTTTAAGGGGTAGAGTTTCATTTGGGGATAATGAGAAAGTTCTATAGCTAGATAGTGGTGGTAGTTGTGCAACAATGTAAATACACTTACTGCCACTAAACTGCACGTTACTAATGGTAAATTTTGTTATTTATAATTTACCATTATTTTATTTTTTAAAAGATTTTTAATTTATTTATTAGAGAGAGTGCACAGAAGAGAGAGAGAGAGAAGAGGGAGAGGGAGAAGCAGACTTCCTGCTGAGCAGGGAGCCTGATGTGGGACTTGATCCCAGGACTCTAGTTATCATGACCTGAGCTGAACGCAGCTACTTAACCAACTGAGCCACTGAGGTGCCCCTATAATTTACCATAATTTTAAAATTATGTAAAATAAAAGCATTTCTTCCCCAAAGTATTATACTCCATATCATCGTAGTTATTATCACACTTGGATTTGGGGTCACAACCTATAATTCTGGGTCATATCAGGCACATCTTGAAATAGTAGAAATATGGCGCTCATTTTGTAATATAATACAATAATGGATATAAAGCTTATGCAAACAAGAAGTGCTATATCAATATCATAAAAAATCTTCCCCACATAAGTGGCTGGAACTTCTTTGAGTAACCTGATCAAACTTAATATTTATAGGCTCTCAGAGGAGCTACAGTAATGCTTAAGTGGCATGTCTTTGCATCAGCAAAGAAACCAATTTAAGAGAAGAAGTGAAAACATTTGTCTAGTCTTTAACAGTAACTGTCAGAAAAATTTTTTGAGACAAATTATCTCATTATTTTATATTTTTATGTTTTTCATGTTTAAATGTTCTACATGGGGTATATTAAAAATTAAATTTAATGTAATTACCTATAATATTGATACCTCATACTGTTATTTTAGAATTCAGAATTAATATAAATTATTTATGAAAGTAAGTGAATTAAACACTTAATGGTTTCACAATTCTTTATATGCAAGTGGGAAATATGCTAGGGCATTGACAAATCTGATTTGGGAATTAATGGGATACATAAAGCAAAGTAAATAATTAGAAAATGAATTTCTGCAATAATTTACTATTTTCCATGGTTAACTTTTGAATAACACCCTCCTTTTGTTCCATCATTTCTTCAGTAAAGAACAACTTCATAAAATCAGAAAATTTGCTTTCTGGGGTCATTGGCCATAATCTCATTAAGGTTATACTCAAGGTTTGTAATTTCAAAGAACCAGAAAGGCTTCTGAATTTTTCCCTCTCCAGCTTTCCCTTCCACATTGTTTGGCTTGGACAAAAAGAACATCTCCACTCTGCAATAGTCACAGTGCCTCTGAGTTCCTTAGAAGTTCAGATGGGTTGGTTGGCATAGGTTGTATTGTATAATGAGTGTGAGAACAAGCTCTGGATACAGGCTGCCTTGTTTCAAAGCTTAACTCCAGTACTTATTAGCTGTATAATCTTGGTCAGGTTGCTTAACCTTTCAGTGGCTGTTTGCACATTTGTAAAATGGAGGTCATCATAGTAATACAATCTCCTGTCATTCCTGAAGAATTACATGTGGTTTTAAGACTGAAGTACTTAGAACAGTGCCTGCATAAAATAAACACTCTGTATGTTAAATATCATCAGCATCATCATTACCATCTTTATATTAAACAAACTCTTTTAGGACTCTAAAATGTAAATTGAAGATGGAATGAATGAATAAATGTCGCTAGTGACCACGAATGAATGCATTCCCACTGCTCACCATTTTATTGTGACCCATACTCACACAACATTCTTGGGTATCTGTAATGTTGATGAAACAGCTCAATATAAAAAACAAATATTCTTCAGAGTCAGTATAATTTCTGTCTCAACTATTGTCTTTCTAATGTCCACCATCAGCTCTGATATGAAGGAGGCAACTATGTAGTCACCCCAGGCTGGCCAAGGTTGGATTATATACACAGTGGCTGTCATTCCACAGGCTGACATTTACTTAGAATTTACAACCATAGCAAAAGTATGAGTTGGGGAAATCAGATTCCTCTATTAGAAATTTGGAATGGGAGGGGCGCCTGGGTGGCTCAGTGGGTTGAGCCGCTGCCTTCGGCTCAGGTCATGATCTCAGGGTCCTGGGATCGAGTCCCGCATCGGGCTCTCTGCTCGGCGGGGGGCCTGCTTCCTCCTCTCTCTCTGCCTGCCTCTCTGCCTACTTGTGACCTCTCTCTGTCAAATAAATAAAATCTTAAAAAAAAAAAAAAGAAATTTGGAATGGGAAACTGAGAAAAGGGCAGGTGTGGTGGAGGCTGCAATGAGATGCCATGAGGCAGAGATCTTGTCAGGCTTCCTGTTAAGCCTCACGCAAGCTAAACTCTGGTGTTAAGTTATAACTATAGTGACAGAGGGGCACCAGGGTGACTCAATCAATGAAGCATCTGACTTTGGCTCTGGTCACGATCTCAGGCCCTGGGACAAAGCCCTTTGTCAGGCTCTGTACCCGGAGAGGAGCCTGCTTGTCCCTCTCCCTCTTTTTCTGCCTTCCCCGACTTGTGCCCTCTCTGTCAAATAAAGTCCTTAAAGTAATAATTCTAGTAACAGTAATAGTGGACAGATTTTGAGCATTTAGTGTATCCCAGGAAATATGTTAAATTCTTCACATGACTCAGTTTACTAAATACTTGAAATTGCAGTCTGAGGTGAGTTACAGGCCATGTCTTACAGGTCAATTCTCAATACTCTCGAGTCTTTTTTCTGTCCTTTGTTCTTCTCTTTGATTCCATATACCCAGGCTGTTCATTCTGGAACATCCTTAACATTGGCCCCACAGTCCATACATCATTTATAGATTAACTCTCTGTGACCCGAATGTGATATTCGGACTACAGCAGAGCAAGACTTTGGTACTAGTAGTTATATTAGTATGAACTCTAGTGCTAGATGGAATACAACCCTGGATCACCCAACCAGTAGCTCTGTTAACTCTGATAAATGGCTTTTCTTTGTACAAGTTTTCCCATATGTTAAATGGGGGTAAAATCATATCTAGTTTATAGTACAGTTTTAAGGAATAAATAAATCAGTTCATAGTAAATGTTAGACAAAATGCCAGATGTATGGTGAACAGTCATTAAATTAGCAATTTCAATCCACAGTTTCAGATTGTGCTAGTACCTCTTCAACTGATCATGCTCTGACCTTGTTAACACTTTCTTTTCCTTAGTGACATCATTTTATGAGTTTAAATATTTTAGTCAATGCCCTTCCAAGAGTACAACACATGGACTTCATATAGCTTAAAGAAAAAATGACCCATTATCAGGGATTGACTTCTCCCAAAACAATAACATCAACAACAATAAATTTTCAAAACAAAACCCTGAGCATCTAATATTGGAGATTAACATTAAGTATCATTCTCACATGGACCTTTTTTTTTTAATTTTTAATTTTGTTATAAACATATAATGTATTTTTAGCCCCAGGGGTACAGGTCTGTGAATCGCCAGGTTTACACACTTCACAGCACTCACCACAGCACACACACCCCCCCAAAGTCCATAACCCCACCACCCTCTCCCGACCCCCCTCCCCCCAGCAACCCTCAGTTTGTTCTGCAAGATTAAGCTAAGAGTTTCTTATGGTTTGTCTCCCTCCCGAACCCATCTTGTTTCATTTATTCTTTTCCTACCTCTCAAGCCCCCCACATTGCATCTCCACTTCCTCATATCAGGGAGATCATATGATAGTTGTTTTTCTCCAATTGACTAATTTCGCTGAGCATAATACCCTCTAGCTCCATCCATGTTGTCGCAAATGGCAAGATTTCGTTTCTTTTGTGGCTGCATAGTATTCCATTGTGTATATATATACCGCCTCTTCTTTATCCATTCATCTGTTGATGGACATCTAGGTTCTTTCCATAGTTTGGCTATTGTGGACATTGCTGCTATAAACATTTGGGTGCACGTGCCCCTTCGGATCACTACATTTGTATCTTTAGGGTAAATAACCAGTAGTGCAATTGCTAGGTCATAGGGGAGCTCTATTTTCAACTTTTTGAGGAACCTCCATGCTGTTTTCCAGAGTGGTTGCACCAGCTTGCATTCCCACCAAAAGTGTAGGAGGGTTCCCCTTTCTCCGCATCCTCTCCAGCATCTGTCCATGTCCTGACTTGTTAATTTTAGCCATTCTGACTGGTGTGAGGTGGTATCTCCTTGTGGTTTTAATTTGTATTTCCCTGATGCTGAACGATGTGGAGGCATTTTTTCAATGTGTCTATTGGCCATCTGGAGGTCTTCTTTGCAGAAATGTCTGTTCATGTCCTCTGCCCATTTCTTGATTGGATTATTTGTTCTTTGGGTGTTGAGTTTGCTAAGTTCTTTATAGATTTTGGATACTAGCCCTTTATCTGATATGTCATTTGCAAATATCTTTTCCCATTCTGTCAGTTGTCTTTTGGTTTTGTTAACTCTTTACTTTTTTGTGCAAAAACTTTTGATCTTGATGAAATCCCAGTAGTTCATTTTTTCCCTTGCTTCCCTTGCCTTTCTGTGGACCTTTTTTTATCTAGAAAGCAACAGTAGAATGTCTCTGTCTCTGGCTGTGATCTGCCATTTATGCATTTCTTCTTAAAAGTTCTTTTTAATACACATTTTAAACTGATTTTACTTCCCTAATATCTTAGGGTTTATATTGCTCAACAGAGAGTGCTTTACTATTGAATTCACCCTTTGGGGAGAGAAAGGGGAAATAATTCTGACCTTATTGTTACAATTGGCATTTTTTTAAAAGATTTTATTTATTTATTTGACAGACAGAGATCACAAGTAGGCAGAGAGAGAGAGGAGAAAGCAGGCTCCCCACTGAGCAGAGAGCCCGATGTGGGGCTCGATCCCAGGACCCCGGGATCATGACCAGAACTGAAGGCAGAGGCTTTAACCCACTGAGCCACCCAGGTGCCCCTACAATTGACATTTTTAACTAACCACCTTAAAAAAATTATTAAGAGCCTACAATTTGCTCCTCCCTGGGCAAGGTTGTGGTTATTTAGAATTGAAAATAATTCTTGCAGTGTAATAAAAGTTCAAGAAAGAATGATACCAAGTTCAGTTTGTTGATAAAAAGAACAAGTCATCTGGATTATAATTTAAAATATGTTGCCTAGAGAACAGGAAGAGGTTTCTATATATGGTTTGATTGTTTATTTAAATATAATTGTATTGGATTATAACAGATTGATTCAGTTTGTTTTTGATGTTTGAAAAATCTGCTATAATTATTTTAATTGTTTTGATAAATTAATTCTTAAATTAGATGGTTCTTGATCACTATTGTGGGTGAAAAAAGCAGGACATCAGAGAAATAGCAAATACTTAATGTTGGCTAGATAAAACCATGTGATTACATACATATATATAAAGCTCAAAGGGAATGCTTCTGGTTGGGATATGTTGTGTGGACCAATAAGTCTATGATACTTTAGGGAGCCATAAATAAAACAAAAGATTTTGCAAAGATTAATCATACAACAGCAGATGAAAATATACCTCTGACTTAAGAGAATTCAACTTCTAGAAAATATTTTTAATTAGAATTTTTAATAACTTGCATTTATCTCATTCATGTGAACATATTTTAGGTGGACATAAAACTTTAATCATTTTTTAATTATGTTAGTCACCATACATAATCATTGTTTGATAAAGATATATGCACATTGCTCCCCTAGATTAAACTTTCCTTTTCTGGAATGCCTCTTTTCCTTTAGAATTAGTCAAAATTACACCTCTGCTGCGTTTTAGGCAGTGACAGTTAAATTATTGCTTCCCCAGTATCCATATGCTGCTCTGCACTTCAGCCCTATGGATCTATATAACTCAGGTGGTATTTCACATGATATCACATGTGGTATTTCACATGATATCACATGTGGTATTTCACATGATATCACATGTGGTATATCACATGATTTATTCCCATCAGAAGTAAGAGGAAAAAAATGATGTGTCACTTCTGGTTAAAAATAGGAGTGTTAGAAACCTTCCCCTTGCTCATTCGGGCAACTAATACAGGAAGGCTCCAGGATCACAGACTTGCAAGATGGAAACATAACTGGTCCCTTCACTGTTAAGGAAGAGCCACCAAGTTTCTGTGTGGTATGGTTAGAAAGAAACCTTAATTATGTTGACTTGTTGAGATTTCATGATCTATTTGTTATTGTTATTATTATTTACTATTAGAGCATGATCTTATTTAAATAACATACAGGCATACTGTTACATTACTAGTGAGCATTAAAATGGATTTACCTGTTCTTTTTTTATCTTGAAAATCTACTCCTGGCACTATATCCCAAGAAGATATATAAAATGATGTGTATGCTACTTTCAGCCACTAAAACTATATTTATTGTATGATACCAGTTTTATTCTTAAAAACAGACTACACATCTCTGCCCATAATTACATTTGCAAGTGTATATTTCAAAAGTTGGGACGAAATATACCAAATTACTCATTGTAATTTTGTTACTGGGACAGAAGATGGCAATAGAAATTACAGCATATTTTTAACTTAAAGAATTGTGTAATTTTCAAATTCCATTTAAAAAGATAACTTTTGTAATTAGGAAATTAAAAAAAACAAGTGTCACAAATGAAACATTTTAAAAGCTAAATTAAAATATAAACCAAAGAAGATGTAGATATGCCACTGCAGATGTATTCAACAACATTACTTATTAGGGAAATGCAAATTAAAACTATGACACAATACCACTATATACCTATTAAAATGGCTAAATTAAAAAATATATGTTGACAGTACTAATTGTTGACTTTGTAGAACAGTTGGAATTCTCATCTATTGCTGGTGGAAATATACAATGGTACAGCCATTCTGGAAAAATGTTGGGCAGTTTCCCATAAAGTTAATGTTGGGTTACTAACTGTATGACCCAATTATCCCACTTCTAGGTATTTACCTTAAAAATAAAAAGCTCTATTCACACAAAAACCTCTACACAAACTTTTATGCCTACTTTAGTCACAAAACCTGAAAGTGATCCAGTGGACGAATGGATAAATTTTGGCATATCCATAAGGCACAATACTTCTCAGCAATAAAAATGAATGATACATTGGTACATGCAGCAATACAGATTAATGGAAGGCATTGCACTGAGTAAAGGAGGTTTTAAAAGAAGGTTTTTGCATTTTAAAAAGTGCAAAAGGTTGCATTCTGTATGATGCCATTTATATGACATTCTTGAAAAGACAAAGCTATGTCACAAAGCTACTGACAGATATGGGTTGTTGTCTGATGTTAGAGGTGGGAGAAGGGTGTGACTCCAAAGCGACAGTACTAGGAAGTGTTTTGGGGTGATGGAACTCTTCAGTATGCTGATTGTGGTGGAGTTAACACACATGTACATGAGTACATTGATAAAACTCTATCTGAAACAAGTTAATTTTATTCCATGTTAATTACCCATAAAACAAAAATAAATCAGAAAGAAAGTGCATTAACTCCCATCCTTCAAGTTCTGCTGGCCTTCCCACACCCACTTTTGAAGTTCAGTGCAGTCCACATTGAGTTACCCTTTTCTTCCTCTGTTACTGAGGACATCATTTATCATTTGGTTCTTATCAACAACAGAACTCACTTTGTTGTTCAATAATAATACTTAGAATAACAGTATTTACTCCCTACATCATTTATCACTGGGCACTTATCAGTAATTGCTTTTGTACTCTTGCTCACCTCTCTCAGGTTGGCACATCTTATTTTTCCAGGAAAATTAAGGAAACTTACATTTATTGTTATGTATAATACTATTTATTCTATGTATATAGACTCATCTTTTATGCAAAACAAGCCAGTGAGCCACTCCTAGTATTGCCTTTTTTTTTTTTTGTATGAGGAAGCTAAATCTTATAAAATTACAGGAAGTGCCTGGAGTCACACAAACATTAAGAGGCAAAGCTGTCAATGAAGAACAGGCCTGGCTGACTCCCAAGCACATGGTCTTTTCTGTATGTCAGTGTGCTGTGCCATAACATACAGTACCATAGGTGGAAACTGTGGCTTACACTTCAGAATCCCCATCATTCATCCAGAACTTCTGGACATTTGAATGGGGAAAAAATTATATTTAGTTCTGTTCTGTCAAATAGTTTTTGGTGCTTGAACATTCTAGTTGGGCTCCCCACTTACACCTCCAATTCTGTTGGATTTATGTTGCCAGATGTGAGGTGGTTAAAGTTGTGTGAGTAGTTGGGAAAATGATGTCTAGGTTGCAGATGCAAAAGCTAGGCTTGCTTCGTAGTAATTTCATCAGAAATTGAGAATGAATAGAAGAACAAAGACCTGAGAGCTATGAGAATTGAGCTCTAATGCCATATGGTATTTTTTGTATGTAATTAATTAATTCTCTCCTATGCTTTTGGAGTGTTACTATTTGGTAGTGTCCTTGGAAAAACTGAGAAAATAGTGAACTCTAATTATTTTTCTCTTTTTTATAGTTCAAATGAGGATCCCCAGTTGAGAAATACCCGTGTTTGGGAATGTAGGGTAGTAGGAGAGAGGTTCATGCCCTTATGTGCAAAAAAGGGAGTTTGGGATAGATGGAAGGGGAAAGTTGGATGAGTGACTCAGGAGACCAGTACTACCCTTAGACCGGTGTTGGTGAATGGTGGTGAACAGTGCTTTCATCTTACTCTTTATTTCTGCTCATGGTATGTCATTATTTGATGAGGACAACCTGAGTTCAGTCAGTATCTAAGGCTTAAATCTAAGGCAAAGTATTTAGGTCTCAAAGTGCTGCTCCAGTTGCTGAGATATTCACTGAGACAAAGATACAACTAAGTAAAACTGCCCAGAAAGTTGTGCTTCTGTTAATAAGCCAAAGTGTAAAGTCAGGGGTTTTATGTGAAATCTCTCCTCTTAATTATTTTGCTGCTGCTCTAGTATTCCAAAATCCAACATAGTAGACTTTGTGATTTGGTGTTTCCTAGACACTTCACTGTCACTTTTAGAGGCTTTGGTCTCCTCTCCCACTTTGATGATATTTCATTCACATTGCAAGTGGCTGCTTTATTATCACTTTTCCTTCTTTCCCCTCAGCATCTGCCTTTGCATGCTAAGTTGTCCCAGATTTCCTTTATACAGCATATTTATATTTTATACAATGTGGTGATTTGTTTATAGTGGTCCCACAGCCCATTTTCTTTTTCTACACATAATTTCAAACTAGAAAGTTTACATTTTTTTTCTGTCTTCATGCCACTAGTGCCACATCTTAATTTTGTATCATTGGCGCATGTAATTAATTTGCTGCTTACATTTTTTGGTTCATTAACAAAAAAACATTAAATAAATGTACCATATGTTACAAGCTATTCTATAACTTTCCATTTTTTTCTTTTTGAGTCTTCTTGATGTTTTCTGTTTTAAACATTCACTCTTAAAGACTCTCGACACTCGTATCAGCTGTAAGTATGTGGCTGGCTTTATGAGGTAGATTCCTATCTGTGTTATTTATGGAACATGGGGAGAAATCCCTAGCTTCAAAATAGCATTCCCTTTAGTATGAGTTTTGCTTTGGAAAATTACCTTGAATTCTGTGAACTTGGGAGCTGGATATACACGGAAGACATTCTTTATATATTTGGAGCACTAATATGGCTACAACCTTGATTAACCAAGTTAGATAATAACTTAATCCTTTTAATAAGCTGCTGGATTCTGTTTATTCATATTTGGTGAAGGATTTTTGCATTAAGGTTCATTAAAGATACTGATCTGTAGTTTTCTGGTAGTGTCTTTGGCTTTGGCATTAGGATTATGCTAGCTTTATAGAGTGAGTTATGAAGTATTCCCTTTTCTTTGACATTTTGCACAAGTTTGAGCAGGATTGGAATTAGTTCTTTAAATGTTTTGTAGAATTCACCAATAAAATCATCAAGTTCAGGGCTTTTGTCGTTGTTGTAAGATTTTTGAATACTGATTCAATCTCATTATTACCTGTAAGTCCAGTCAGATTCTACTTCTTCATAATTTAGTCTTGGTAGATTATGCGTTTTTAAGAATTTGTCCATTTCATCTACGTTACCCAATTTTTTGGCATATAGTTGTTCATAGTATCTCATATAATCCTTTTATTTCTGTAGCATTGATAATAATAACTCCATTTTTGTTTCAGATTTTTGTAATTTGGATTCTTCTTTTTTTTCTTAGTTCATTTAACTCATAGTTTGTCAATTTGTTGACCTTTTCAAAGAATCAAATTTTGGTTTCCTTATTTTCTCTTTTTTTCTGTTGTCTCTTATCACTGCTTTCATCTTTATTATATCATTCCGTCTGCTAGCTTTAGGTTTAGTTTCTCTTCTTTTTGTGGCTCCATAATTTGTAAACCTAGGTTCTTGATTTGACAACTTTTTTTTTTCAATGTAAGCATTTATAGCTATAAATTTTTCTCTCAGCACCATTTCGCTGAGTCCCACAAATTTTGGTATATTTCATTTTCATCCATCCTAAGTACTTTCTAATTTCCCCTAAGATTTTTCTTTGATCCATTGGTCATTTAAAAGTATATTGTTTAGGTGACCTGGATGGCTCAGTCAGTTAAGTGACTGCCTTCAGCTCAGGTCATGATCCCAGGTCCTGGGATTGAGTCCCACACTGGGCTTCCTACTCAACAGGGAGCCTTTTTGAGCAGTGAGTCTTTTTCTCCCTCTGCCTGCTTCTCCCTCTGGATGCTACTCCCCCTGTTTGTACTTTCTCTCTCTGTCAAATAAATAAAAATCTTTTTTTTAAGTGTATTGTTTAATATTTACATACTTGTAAGTTTTTCAATTTTACTTTTTTTATTGATTTTTTAACTTCATCCCACTGTGGTCAGAGAAATACTTCATATCACTTCATTTAAAATCTATTAAGACTTAATTTGTGACCTAATATATGGTCTATCCTGGGAAATGTTCCATGTGCACTTGAGAGGAATGTGACTACTGTTAATGGTTGGATAAAGTATTCTTTACCTGTTTCTTAGATCTAGTTGGCTTTTTGTGTTATTTAAGTCCTCTACTTTCTTACTTTTCTTTTCTCTGACATTTCTATCCATCGCTGAGACAGGAGTATTGAAGTCTCTTATTATTGTTGTAGAATTATCTATTTCACCCTTCAGTTCTGTCAGTTTTTGTTTCATATGGTTTTTTGTTTGTTTTTATTTTTTTATTTTTTTTTTAAAGATTTTATTTATTTATCTGACAGACAGAGATCACAAGTAGGCAGAGAGGCAGGCAGAGAGAGAGGAGGAAGCAGGCTCCCTGATGAGCAGAGAGCCCGATGCGGGGCTCGATCCCAGGACCCTGAGATCATGACCCGAGCCGAAGGCAACGGCCTAACCCACTGAGCCACCCAGGCGCCCCTCGTTTGTTTTTAGATACATAAATGTTTTTCATTGATATATCTTCTGGCTATATTTGAGACAGTATAGGAAAAGTGAGAGGGACTTAACTGCTGTAAAGCCACAGGTCTGGGGCAAGGTTCAAAAGTTTCCATTTGCTTAGAGACAAATACCTCCTTCTAGGAAAGCAAACAAACAAGAGTAATGGTTATCTAGGCAAAATTAGAAGTAACAATTTAAAACCTGCTTGCACAAGTATTGTTATTTTCCAAGAACCCAAAAAGAATATCAACCATTGAAAAAGACCTTCTATGATTGTCTTGTGCCATTGAGAAGTAACAACCACAAGATAATGACCATGAAACTGAGGGACACTTCTCTCTTCCCAGCCCCTTACCCTTCAGAAAAGTGCCTTTATAAAACCTTGCATTCTGTGCCTGTCAGCTCCCTTGTACACAACTATCTCTGATAAACTCCACCTGGTTTCTATTTCTCAGGTTCAGTATTCATTTCTATAACACCGAGACATAAGAACCTGTTATGGGGGTATGGTAGCATATCGAACCTTTTATTAATATTTAATGTCCTTTTTTGTCTCTTGTAAAAAGTTTTTTAAAGTTTGTATTATTTGATATTACTCTAGACACCCCTGCTTGTTTCTCGATATTCTTTTTGTGGGATCTTTTCATGGGATATCTTTTTCCATCCTTTACTTTCAGTCTGTTTGTGTCTGGATCTAAAGTGAGTCCTTTGTAGATAACGTGTAGTTGGATCTTTTTTAATCCTTTCTGCCAATCTCTGTCGTTTGTTTGAGAAGTTTAATCCATTTACATTTAAAATAATGAGGGATTTATTTGTTCCTTTACTATTTGTTTTCTGTATGCCTTATAGCTTTTTCTGTTTCTCATTTCATGCATTATTGCCTTCTCTTGAGTTTAGTTAATTTTATGTAATGGAACATTTAAGTTTCTTTCTCATTTCCTTTTACATATTTTCTTTGTGATTACCATAGGCATTACATTTAACAGTGGCCAGTGGCCCCTTTGTCTTTGCTTCTGTGATCAGAAGCAGTAATCAGGTATTGGAGGACAGATCCCCTAAGTATTTGGAGTATATGGCCCTTTTTGCTTATCTTTGCTCCCACAACCTGTGTGCAAGCTATTTCAAGAATACATGCATAGCTGCCTGCCATGGGATTTGGGTTCTTAGCAGCTTCTGTACTAAGAGGAGAAATTGACTGAAATTAACCACAATTTATTATTCAATCCTTCCCCTGGAAATTGCAAACTGTCAATAGATTCCAGAGTTCCAAAATAGTTACAACAGAGGCTGCTGGTATAATTGTTGTCTGGATGGAGAGACAGATTTCCTTATGTTTCTAACTCTGTCGTCTTCCCTGAATAATTTCTTGATATGGACTTAAAAGGAAGAAGTCATGTCCACACTTAAAAGTTTATTCATACTTTAGTGCATTTCTAGACAGGGCATTTACTTTTTTTCTCACTCTTCTATCCACTCCCTGCTACCTTCTACTAGATTATTTTGATTTAAGATAGTTAGGGAAACAAAGAGAATATGATAGGATATTTAATATACTTGGGGGAATTAAAGAGAGAGAATGCTAATCACAAATATAGGAAACATTTTTAGAATAGTCTACACAACTTTATGCAATATGGCCTCTTTTTGCTCACACTGATTTCTTGCCAATGATATTTTTGTTAGGTATTGAATATATTTTGGAGTATTCCTCCTTGTACACTGTGATTTCACACTATCAAACTACTTGCATTTAAATGAACACACTTTACTTTTTCCATTTCTTCCTGCTTATGAATTTGTTATTCCCTATGTTTGTCATGTTCCTCTTTAAATGACCATTCAACACATTCCTGCGTATCCTTCAAGACTTAGCATAAACACTGTATTTTAAATGAGTTTACATCTCCTTCCTTCTTTGTACAAGTAGAGATAGTATTCCTTTCTTCTGCTTTTATTTTCCAACATTTGTTCATGCTTCTCTTTCCTCATTATCATCCTGCAGAAGTGATTATTTGCCCATCTGTTTCCCATTTAGACCAAGAGACTATCCTTGAGGGAAAGGTTCTGTTTTATTCATATCAGCTCCCTAATCAGAAAGAGACAGCTCAATAAATGGTGAAAAAGAGGGAATTGGTAAGTAACTTCCTTTTCTGTATAATGAAGGAGCCAGGACCTTTGGAAAATATATACATCATGAAAATAAAATTAGAAAGATAGACTTGTGAAGAAACTAGAAATTAAAAAACAATAACCACATTTAGAAAGGACTCTGAATTATAGGAGTTAAGAGATAAAATTATTTTCTGTGCAATTCTAAATTAACCAAAATATAAAATAAGTTGGACTCCCCTTGCCAAACTCACTGTGTGCTTTTCACAAAAATACGCATTACAGGACTCTTTTTTCTCATCATAAAATTAGGGAATCAAGTTAAGGCCTCTGCTAGATTAAAATCCTGTTAGCTAGACGTTTTCCCAAACTTTCATGAAACTTTGCTGGTCTCTGCTGTCCTTTCAGATAGCAGATGACAGCAGAGATTTACAGATGTGCTTTGAATTCCCAAATGATCTGAAATGAGAAGGGGAGAGCACACTGAGTGTTGCCAGATTGAACAAAACAATTGCTTTTTGTTACTATTGCACCTTAGGGAGAGATGATTCTCTCTGGAGGATCTTTAGACTACTCATGTAAAATAGTTTATGAAATCAGCTTATTATATTTTTTAGAAGCAACTCTCATGGAGTGACAATGGAAGAGAAGTTAACTTATTGTGGGTAAAATTTAATAACTGAGGCCACAGTGACAGGTATGAAAGGATACCTGGCCAGTGATTTATTAACATCTTCACATTGTGTGGAAGCAGATGGTGGTAATAAATCTGGAAAAAGACTTGGGATTGGAGATGAGAAATTTCCCTAAGTTTGGAGAAAATAAAAGGGTGAGACAAATAAATGATTTTCCTTAAACTGATCAGGGATTATAGAGATGGAAAATTCTGTCTTTCTAATTGTATGAATAGGGGTGTGTGACAATAAGTAATCCAGAGCCTCAGGTTATGGAAAAGGGGAGAAGAGCATGTATCATTGGGGTTTCTTGAAGTTTTTAGTTTTAGGTACCACAGGGTGAGTTATTAACCCTTTATATTTTATGACATGATGGTTTTGCAAGTTTTATTTTTGCCTTTTGGCTGCAAGAATGGTTTCATTGTCAGGGAAGAATTTTTAGTAAGAAGGACTTTTCTTAATTCTTAAAAGTGACATCTTAACAGTAAGGGGTAAGTAATGAAGCAAGTAAGAAGAGGCTGATAGTATGAATTATCTGGCACTGTGAAAGGAGGCAGGTAAAGGTTTCCAGGGCCTTTAGTTTCTCAGCAATAAATTTTGGTACCACCTCTCCTGATAAAGCGAATGCACTCCAGAGACAGACTTCTTGTTTAAAAGTCCTTTGCCCCAAGCAGAAAGTCAAGCTCTGGTATACATATCTCACTAATTACTAATTAACAATATGAATGTTCTTGGGCTATAGAAAATATACTTCTGGAGGTCTTGATCCTAGGAGATTGTTAAAGAGATAGGGAAGCAGACCCCCAACTATGATTGGTGTTCAAGTAATTTGAGTAAATCAGTAAAAATAAGACCTATAGGGAAGATTACAGATGAGCAAGAAGTAATAATAGGAGCCTACTTTGCTTTGCTTTAAGTAATCATGATAACTATAGAGAGAAACCCAGAAAGTTAGAATTTAGACATTCTTTTCTGGTTCTCCGTACAGCCTTTTTTACTCTATGTCATCCACCCAAATTAGGAAGATGAAGTAGGTTTCTCCTGAGATTTATCCAGCCATTTTTACAGTTTCACCCATTTGCTAGGTGAAATTCATTTGACATTTGACAACATATAAGGCCTTAACTGTTACATAATTGGAGGAAAGACTACACTCCTCACCAGTTGGGAAAAACTTCAACTGAATATTTTTTCCTAAGATTATATTTGTTTTTACATGTATGGATAAATTTGGTACTTTTCCTCATTACCTCCCCAATCTTTTAGTCATATTGCTACTGAAATTTTTTTGATTGGTGACAATTTATATTTCAGAGCTTAGGATTTCTAGGAATCACTCAATAAGATAAGAGAAGAAAGTTGTTTTAGCAAATCCTGAAGGATCCTTATGTTGATGTGTGTATTTGTGTCTGTGTGTGTGTGTATCTCTGTGTTTACTAATTTTTTTCTTGAAAATACAACTTATTATTTTGCTTTTAGATGCAATTCTTTAAGGCTGTCAAGGTGTTTGAGTTGTTTGGAATGGATATCCATAAATGATATCATCAGCAGTTATTAAACTTTTTTTTAAGTTTATATTTTATTTAAGTTTTATTTTATTTATGTTTGTACTTTATTTAAGTTTGTATTAGAACATTTGAGTATCTTTTTCACTAGGGTTGAAAGTCCTCTTATCTTACCATTCATTACATGAGCCCCAGTGCTTATTTTGATATAAAAAGGGCCAGGTGTTACCTACATACTCAGTACGATTGTATTACAGAGAGAAATCCTGAACTTAGAGAACCCAAGTCTTTCATAATGGCCAGTGAGCCTTCCTGCCCTTTACTTTGAAGCAGATTAGTGTCTCTGTTAATTTTCAGACTTTCCTATGTTCTTGTTGATGGTCCTGACTGGCACGGTGGCAAAACCACTGAATCTCACATGGGTTGATCTCAGAGCCTACATGCACTGAATTCAGATCACATGGTATAAAATTCTTGGACCTGATTATGGTAGTATTTATCTCCCACCTAGGTAGCTGTATCACCAGTTTGAATTTTGCATTCTTTTGACTTACAAGATATATAATATCTTCCTGCCAAATCTAAAACAACTTTGAACTTGACAGAATCTTGTATTTTCCTCTCATGCATTTCCTATTTGTTTGAGGCACATAATTTTGCATAATAAATAATATCTTAAATCTGGAGATTCATCATAGTTCTATTTGACTTACCTTCATATCTTTCTAGGATATTTGACTGGCACTAATAAAATATGTTTGTTGTCAGAGGGCCTCTCGCTATAAACTTCAAGAAATAATTTCTTTTTTAAGTTCAAGTAGCTGAGTAAAATGTACATAAAAAGGAATAATATTGAGTTTGTTTTCTTTACATGAGTGACAGCTTTTTTCTCCCATCTTTCTTAAGAATATAAATCTAAAGTGTAGTCAGTTACTTCATTGAGTGCTGAGCTTGTATTTCCCATTTTATCTTTTATCAGCTTTGTGGCAGATAGCTTATAAAATTTGTTTAATATGGTTTCACAAATTCCATGGTTTCACTGACAGGTGTCTCTAAATCACTTACTGTTACCTCAAGTTGTAATAAATCTAAAAGGAGCTTTTAAAAAAAATTATTTTTCAGGGTGCCTGGGTGGCTCAGTGGGTTAAGCCTCTGCCTTTGGCCTGAGTTGTGATCTCAGGGTTTTGGGATAGAGCCCCACATCGGGCTCTCTGTTCAGCACGGAGCCCACTTCCTTCTCTCTCTCTGTCTGCCTCTCTGCCTACTTGTGATCTCTCTCTCTCTCTGTCAAATTAAGAAAAAATTACTTTTCAGTAACAGAAGTCTCAGGTTGATAGCATCTATTGCTTTACACACAGTAAAACATTTAAATAGAACACAAAGGATAAGGTGAAAAACAAGTCTCCCTCCTGTACTGGGTCCCATGCTTTCTTTTTTATCAAGTACCACTTAGATAAAAGAATTCTGTATATTCTTTCAGAAATTTCACACACACACACACACACATTTTATATAAGGACTGTAAGAATTTTGAACACATACTTTATATGTGTTTTTATACTTTATTATAATGATTTTTTATTATCATTTATATATAATATGCATGGATCTTGAATTTATAGTTGTGACTTTTGAGAATTATGTGCACTTGTGAAATCACTGAACAAATAATGATTAAAAGAACAATTCCATAACTCCAGAAAATTCTTATATGCTCTTGTGACATTCTTCTGATTATTTGATTCTTCAAATACTATTTTCTATCACCATAGACTGATTTACTTGTTCTTTGAGTTATAAATAAAATCATACTCATCAAGAGATAATGTTTTTTCTGTTTTTTAAAAAAGATTTTATTTTATTAATTAGAGAGAGAGAGAAAATGAGCAGGGGGAGGGGCAGGAGGAGGGGGAGAATCAGACTCTTCACTGAACAGGGAGCCTGATGTGTCTGAACCCAGGACCCTAAGGTCATGACCTAAGCTAAAGGCAGATGCTTAACCAGCTGAGTACCCAGGTGCCCCAATTTCTAGTTATTTATAATATTAAGTCCTCTTGAATTATTTGTGTCTATGAAGGGAAGTAGGTACACATATCAGTATATGACATATATAAGATAGGCTTTCTCTTATTCTATTGATCATATTTGTTAGAAGCTTTGTCTATTACAGTTATCTTTTCAAAGAACCAGGTTTTATATTTCTTATTTCCTCCATTTTTTCTTTGTTTTTTAATTTGTTAATTTCTCAATTTTCTTTAGTTTCTGTATTTATTTCTGTATTTTATTACTCTCTGTAAAATTACAAACTGAATGGGAAATATATATACAGATACCCTATAACATGCAATAATCAATGTTTTCCTTACATACTGGCAATAATCAAATAGAAAATTAGAAATTATAAGAGAAATAGAGACATAAGTACTTATGGAAGTGTATATTAGTTCCCTTTATATCACAACCTTGTGTCTTAACACAATGCAACTTGCTGTCTTACAGTTCTTCAGGTTTTAAGTCCAGCATGGATTTCACTGGGCAAAAATCAAGGTGATAAACTGGGCTGGATTCCTCTCTGGAGGCTCCAGGGGAAAATTTATTTCCTTGACTTTCCCATTTTTAGAAACTGCTCACATTCCTTAGTTAATGCTCTTCTCCATTATCACAGGCAGAAACAACTTGGGTCCTTCTCATGTTAATCATTTGAACTGCTTTTATCATCACCTCCCTGTCTCTGATTCTGACCCCTCTTCTACTTCCCTCTTCCACTTCTAAAATTCCTTATGATTATATTAGGTCCATCCCAGATAACCCAGGATAATCTCACCATTTTAAGGTCAGCTGATCAGCAATCTTAATTCCATCTGCAACCTTAAGTCCACTTTACCCTGTAACTTAACTTGTTCAAAGGTTCTGGAGAATAGATATGGCTATTTGGGGAGACCTTTATTCTGCCTACCAATACAAAATATTAAGGAACACATCTAACAAAATATATGTAATACTTTTGAGGAGCAGAATGCTTTTAAAGATCATAGATCTTTAAAAGACCTGGATGAATGAACAGCTATACCACATACAGATGTGGGAAACTTAGCAATGTAAAGTTGTTAAATTTTTCAAATAATCTATGTTTAAAAAATTGTTTTACATAAAATTCAGCAAGCTGTCACCAAAAATCCAGTGGAGTATAAAAAGTAAAGAATATTGAAGATAATTTTGAAGTAAAGAAAGGTGATGGGATTTGTCTTAGTGTACATAAAGACCTGTTTCAAACTGTAATAATAATGGTACTATGGCATGAATGCAATGACAATAACAATAGAGGATCCAGAAAAAGAAGTGCTTTTTATGAAGACTTAAAATAAAACCTGGGTAGCGTGTCTTAATAAATTATTAGAAAAAGGGTAGAGTATTCTAAAATACCTATTTGTTAAGTTGTTAGAAGATCTTAATACATCCCTACCACATGCCATGCACAAAACTAAAATTCAAAAGCTTAAAACAACAAATGTTAAGGAAAAATATTATCAGGGCCCCTGGGTGACTCAGTCGGTTGAGTGTCTGCCTTCAGCTCAGGTCATGATCCACTCATGCTCTCTCTTTCTCTCTCTTGCTCAAATAAATAAGTAAAACCTTAATAAAGACATGAGAAATATATGTATATTACATAACATAAATATGTATATATAAATATGCAGAGTAAAAAGGTAACTAAGATTTGGCTATATAATAATTTACATATTGTAATTATCATATGATATCTCTGATATGAGGGATTTGAGAGGCAGGGCCGGGGACGTAGGGGAGGGAAGGGAGGGAAAATTGAAACAAGATGGGACTGGGGAGGGAGACAAACTTTAAGAGACTCTTAATCTCAGAAACTGAGGGTTGCTGGGTGGGGGCTGGGGAGGGAAATGGTCGCTGGGTTGTGGACATTGGGGAGGGTATGTGCTATGGTGAATGCTATGAATTGTGTAAGACTGATGATTCACAGACCTGTACCCCTGAAACAAATAATACATTATATGTTAATAAAAAAAGTTTTAAAGGAATTTACATGTTGTATTGCAAAAGGCATTATAGAAATCATCAAAATATAAATGATTGTCCAATAAAAAAAAACTGTGATACTGTATGACTGGAAGATGGTGGTGGAATAGGAGGACCCTAGAATTGTCTCATCCCATGAACACAGCTAGGTAACTACCAAATCATTCTAAATATCTTAGAAATCAAGCTGAAGACTGACAGAACAAACTCCACAACTAAAAGGAGGGAAGAGGCCACATCGAAGAAGGAAGAAAGTGTAGAGACTAGGTTTAGGGGAGAAACAGATTGTGAGTACTGCAGAGGGGAGCAAGCCATGGTCACAGAAAGGGCAAGAGAGAAGAAGGGGGTAAGGGGGAGCACACAAGAAGAACATTTCCCCAAAGACATTGCTGGGAAAATACAAGGAGGTGATTTCCATGAGTTCTTGAAACCGGCAGGGAATAAAGTCTAGAGTTTTAGAGGTCCATGGGCTTGGCTGAGACAGAGCCTGAAGGGCACAGTGCTGCTCTTGGAGAGAAGCGAGGCAAAAAACCCAGAGGCAGACAGTATGGAAATAACAATCTGAAAAATGCCTGGGACACACAGTAGAGAGATTATATGTCCTCCTCAGAGTGCTACCATCATGGGCAGTGTTCAAAGGAGCTGACTAGTGCTCTTTCCCTCCCCTGCCACTCAGCTTAAACACAGAGCCACCTGTGGGGAAGCAGCACAGCACCAACAAAGGTTGCGGCAATTGCTTACACCAAGTCCTTTACTCCTACCCTTTGGAGAGCCTACCCTTCTCAGCCAAGCTTGCCTCAATCCCAGCCCAGGGGGCCTCCTTCCCAGAAGATGAGCAGAAACTCCTCTGCACACCACATCACCTGACAGGTTTCTGCAGGGCTTCTGTTCTAGTGGAAGTAGCAGGTCTCATTTAACAAAGAGACCAGCACACACCTGCTGAAGGACCCAACACTGCCCACTGCAGGAAGGAGAGACTCTGCAGATGACTAGCCTGAAGGATAGAGCAGCCAGAACACAAGAGCAGAGCACATACCAGAGACACTCCCTGAAGAGCCAAGCCCTGGACACTCCATGACCTTTTCTTCATAAAGCCATTACTCTCAGGAGCAGGAAGCATAACTGCTTTTTCTAACACAGGGAAGAAAGTAGAGACTTAGACAAGATGCCATGATGGAGGAATATCATCCCAAATGAAAGAACAAGATAAGGTCATGGCCAGAAATCAAAGCAACACAGATGTAAGTAACATGCCTGATGGAAAATTTAAAATGAGAATTGTAAGAATACTCTCTGGACTTGAGAAAAGACATCAGTGAGACCCTTACCACAGAGACAAGAGAGTTTAAAAAGAATCTGTCAGAAATGAAGAATACAAGAACTCAGATTGGAAATAGGCTTGATGCAATGGACAGCAGTCTGGAAGAAGCAGAGGTACAAATAGATAATATAGAAGATAAAATAATGGAAAATTATGAAGCTGAACAAAGAAAAGAAGAATTATGGAAAACAAGAATAGACTTAGGGAACTCAGTGACTCCATCAAACATAATTACATTCATATCACATGAGTCCCAAAAGAAGAAGAGAGAGAAAAGGGGACGGGGAATTAATTTGAGGAAATACTAGCTGAAAACTTCCCTAATCTAGGGAAGGAAACAGACATCCAGATCCAGAGCGCACAGAGAACTCTCATCAAAATCCACAAAAGCAGTCCAATACCAACACATACTATAATTAAATTTGCAAAATATAGTGATAAAGACAAAATATTAAAAGCAGCAAGACAAAAGAAGTCTTTAACTTACAAGGAAGACTCATAAGGCCAACTGCAGATTTCTCAAAAGAAACTTGGCAAGCCATAAGACACTGGCATGATATATTTAAAGTGCTGAATGGGGAAAATCTTCAGTCAAAAAGACTCTGCCCTGCAACGCTATCACTCAGAATAGAAGGAGAGATGAAGAGTTTCCCAGACAAATAAAACTAAAGGAGTTTGTGACCACTAAACCAGCTCTGCAAGAAATATTTTTTTAAAGATTTTATTTGTTTCCTTGCCAGAGAGAGAGCACAAACAGAGGGAGCAGGAGGCAGAGGGAGAATCAGACTCTCTGCTGAGCAGGGAACCTAATATGGGACTCGATCCCAGGATGCTGGGATAATGACCTGAGCCAAAGCCAGATGCTTAACCAACTGAGCCACCCAGGCATTCCTCTTTAAGAAATATTAAAGCGAATTCTATAAGTGGGAAGGAGAGGCCAAAAATGACAAAGACAAGAAAAGATAAAGGAAAATACCCAACAACAACAAAACAAGTCATAAAATGGCACTAAACACGTATCTAACAGTAATTACCCTAAATGTAAATGGACTAAACGCTCCAATCAAAAGATATAGAATATCATAATAAATTAAAACAAAAACAAAACAAAAACACAAGACCCGGCTATATGTTGCCTACCAGAGACTCATTTTAGAGTTAAAGACACTTATAGATTGCAAGTGAGGGTATGAAGAGACATGTATCATGCAATTGGATGTCAGAAGAAAGCTGGAGTAGCAATAATTACAACAGACAAACTAGACTTTAAACCAAAGACTGTAACAAGAGATGAAGAAGGGCACTATATTATAATGAAGGGGACTGTCCAATGAGAAGATCTAACAGTTGTAAATTTTTTTAAAAAAGATTTTGTTTATTTATTTGACAGACAGATTACATGTAGGCAGAGAGGCAGGCAGAGAGAGAGGAGGAAGCAGGCTCCCTGCTGAGCAGAGAGCCCGATGCGGGGCTCGATCCCAGGACCCTGAGATCATGACCTGAGCCGAAGGCAGAGGCTTAACCCACTGAGCCACCCAGGCGCCCCACATTTGTAAATTTTTATGCAGCCAACATAGGAGCACCCAAATACAGAAAATAATAACAAACATAAAGGAACTCATTGATAATAATACAATCACAGTAGGGGACTTTAACACCCTGCTTACATCAATAGAAAGATCATCTAAACAGAAATTAAATGAGGAAACATTAGATTTGACACAGTGGACGAGATGGACTTAATAGATGTATTTGGAGCATTTCAGCAGAATACGCATTCTTTTAAAGTGTACATGGGACACTTTCCAGAATAGGTCACATAATTGGTCACAAATACAGAAAGACTGATATCAAACCATGCATATTTTTCTGACTACAGTGCTATGAAACAGTCATCCACAAGAAAAAATTTGGGAAGATAACCACAAATACATGGAGATTAGACAGCAGGCTACTAAGCAATGAATGAGTCAACCGGAAAACCAAAGAAGAAATTTTTTAAAATACATGGAAACAAATGAAAATGAAAACACAATGGTCCAAAATCTTTGGGAGAAGCAAAAATGACCCTAAGAGGTAAGCTATCTAAGAAGCAGGAAAAATCTTAAATAAACAACCTAGCCTTGCACTTAAAGGAGCTAGAAAAAAAGGAAAAAAAAAAAATAGGAAGCCTAAAGCTAGGAGAAGGGAGGGAATAATAAATATGAGAGCAGAAATAAATGAAAACAAAACTAAAAAACAAACATACAAACAAAAAACCAATAAAACAGATTAATGACCAGGAGCTGGTTCTTTGAAAAAATTAATAAAATTGATAAACCCCTAGTCTGACTTATCAAAACAACAAATAAGGACCCAAAGAAATAAAATCACAAACAAGAGAAGAGAAATAACCAACATCACAGAAATACACACAATTATAAGAGAATATGGTTAAAAACTATATGCCAACAAATTGGACAACGTGAAAGAAATGGATGAATTCCTAGAAACCTGTGAACTACCAAAACTGAAGCAGGAATAAGTAGAAAATTTAAACAGACCAATTACCAGCAAGGAGATTGAGTCAGTAATCAAAAATCTCCAAATAAACAAAAGTCCAGGGCCACATTCCTTCACAGGTGAATTCTACCAAACATTTAAAGAAGAGTTAATACCTATTCTTCTCAAACTATTCCAAAAAAATAGAAGAGGAAGGAAAACACCCAAATTTATTCTATGAAGCCAGCATTACTCTGATACCACAATCAGATAAAGACACATAAAAAGAGAACTATAGGACAATATCCATGATGAGTATTGTGCAAAAATTCTCAAATACTATCAAATTGGATCCAACAACACATTTAAAGAATCATTTACCATAATCAAGTGGGATTTATTCCTGGGTTTCAAGGGTTGTTCAGTATTCACAAATCAATCACACCTTAATGTCACACATTAATGTGACACCACATTAATAAAAGAAAGGATAAGTACCATATGATCCCCTTAATAGATGCGGAAAAAGCATTTGAGACAGTATAACAGTATAACATCTATAATTGATAAAAAAAAAAAACCTCAATAAAGTAGGTTTAGAGTGAACAAAGTTCAATATAGTAAAGGCCTTCTATTTAAAAACAAAACAAAACAAACCCACAGTTAATATCATCCTCAATGGGGAAAAACAGAGATTTTCCTCTATGATCAGGAAGAAAACAGGGATGTCCATTCACACCACTCTTATTTAATATAGTCCTGGAAGTTGTAGCCACAGCAATCAGACAATGGAATGAAACAAAAGGCATCCAAATTGGCAAAGAAGAAGTCAAACTTTCACTCCTTAAGATGACATGATACCCCATGTAGAAAACCCAAGGGGCACCTGAGTGGCTCAGTCAGTTAAACAGCTGACTCTTGGTTTCTCCTCAGGTCATGACCTCAGGGTCATGAGATAGAACCCTGCAGGACTCCATGCTTAGCAGGAAGTCTGCTGGGGATTCTCTTTCCTTCTCCCTCTTCCCCTTCCCTCACTCACACTTTTTCTTTCTTTAAAATAAATAGATTTTTTTTTTTAAGTCTCCACCAAGAAATTGCTAAAACTGATACAGAAATCCAGTAGTCTCAGGATGCAAAAACTATGTACAGAAATCTGCTACATTTCTATATACCAATAATGAAGCAGCAGAAAGAGAAATTAAGAAATCTATCTCATTTATAATTTCACCAAAAACCGTAAGATAACTAGGAATAAAGACCTGTACTCTGAAAACTATAAAACACTGATGAAAGAAACTGGTGACGAGAAAAAAAATGAAAAGAAATCGAAGAGGACACAAAGAAATGGAAAGACATTCCATGCTTGTGGATTTGAAGAACAAATACTGTTAAATTGTCTATACTCCCCAAGCAATCTACATATTTAATGCTATCCCTATCAAAGTACCATCAGCATTTTTCACAGAGCTAGAACAAACATCCTAAAATTTTATATGGAACCACAAAGACCCTAAATAGCCAAAGTAATATTGAAAAAGAAAAAGAAAGCTGGAGGCATCACAATTCCAGAAGTCAAGTTATATTACAAAGCTGTAGTCATCAAAATAGTATGGTTCTGGCATAAAAATAGACACATAGATCAATGAAACAGAATAGAAAACCCAATAATGAACCCACAACTATATGGACAATTAATCTTTGACAAAGCAGGAAAGAATAACCAATGGTAACAAGATAGTCTATTCAACAAATACTGTTGGGAAAATTGGACGCCAACATGCAAAGAATGAAAGTGGACTACTTTCTTATACCATACACAGAAATAAATTCAAAATGGATAAAAGACCTAAATGTGAGACATGAACCATTAAAATCCTAGAGCCAAATACAGGCAGTAACCTCTTTGACACTGACCATGGCAACTTTTTACTAGATATGTCTCCTGAGGCAAGGGAAACAAAAGCAAAAATAAACCATTAGGACTTCGTCAAAATAAAAAGCTACTACACAGCAATGGAAACAATTAGCAAAACTAAAAGACAACCTATGGAATGGGAGAAGGTATTCACAAATGACATATCTGATACAAATTTAGTATTCAAAATATATAAAGAACTTATAAAACTCTACACCCTTACAAAGAATAATCAAGTTTAAAAAGTTATAGAAGATATGAATAGGTATTTTTCCAAAGAAGACATACAGATGACCAACAGACACATGAAAAGATGCTCAGCATCACTTATCATCAGGGAAATACAAATCAAAAGTACAATGAGATACCACCTCACACCTACCCGAATGGCTAAAATCAACACAAGAAACAACAGGTATTGGTGGGGATGTCAAAAAGAGGAATACTATTATTGCACTGTTGGTGGGAATGCAAACTGGTGCAGCCACTGAGGAAAACAGTACAGAGTATCCTAAAAAAAGTTAAAAATAGAACTGCCCTATGAACCAGCAATTGCACTACTAGGTAATTACCCAAAGAATACAAAAATACTAATTCAAAGGAATGCATGCACTTTGGTGTTTATAGAAGATATAGATCTATCTATCTATCTAATATTTCTCAGCCATCTAAAAGAATGAAATATTGTCATTTGTAGTGATGTGGATGGAGCTAGAGAAAGTATTATGTTAAGTGATATAAATGAGGAAAACACAAATGCCATATGATTTCACTCATGTGGAATTGAAGAACCAAGCAAAAGGGGGAAAAAAAAAGAGGCAAATCAAGAAACACACTCTTAACTACAGAGAACATACTGATGGTTACCAGAGGAGAGGTGCCCTGGGGTTGGGTTGGAGGAGGTAAGACGGACTAGGGTGAAAAAGGTGATGGGGATTAAGGAGTGTACTTGTGATGAGCACCAGGTTTTGTGTGGATGTGTCAAATCACTATATTGAACACCTGAAACTAATATTACACTGTGTGTTAACTAACTGAGAGAAGGAAGCAAGCTCCACACCAAGCAGAGAGCCCAATGTGGGGCTCGATCCCAGGACCTTGAGATCATGACCTGAGCTGAAGGCAGAGGCTTAACCCACTGAGCCACCCAGGCACCCTGGGCCATTAAGCTTTAACACAAACCCACTTGGTCGTGGTGAATAATCCTTTTAATGTACTGTTGAATCCTATTGGCCAGTATTTTGGTGAGAATTTTCGCATCTGTATTCATCAAGGATATTGGTCTGTAATTCTCTTTTTTGATGGGATCCTTGTCTGGTTTTGGGATCAAGGTGATGCTGGCCTCATAAAATGAGTTTGAAAGTTTTCCTTCCATTTCTATTTTTTGGAATAGTTTCAGGAGAATAGGAATTAATTCTTCTTTAAATGTTTGGTAGAATTCCCCTGGGAAGCCATCCAGACCTGGAATTTTGTTTGTTTGGAGATTTTTGATGACTGTTTCAATCTCCTTACTGGTTATGGGTCTGTCCAAGTTTTCTATTTCTTCCTGGTTCAGTTGTGGTAGTTTATATGTCTCTAGAAACGTATCCATTTCTTCCAGATTGTCGAATTTGTTGGCATAGGGTTGCTCATAGTATGTTCTTTTTTTTTTTTAAAGATTTTATTTATTTATTTGACAGACAGAGATCACAAGTAGGCAGAGAGGCAGGCAGAGAGAGAGGAAGGGAAGCAGGCTCCCTGTTGAGCAGAGAGCCCGATGTGGGACTCGATCCCAGGACCCTGAGATCATGACCTGAGCCGAAGGCAGCAGCTTAACCCACTGAGCCACCCAGGCGCCCCATAGTATGTTCTTTTAATTGTTTGTATTTCTTTGGTAGTTGGTTGTGATCTCTCCTCTTTCATTCATGATTTAATTTATTTGGGTCCTTTCTCTTTTCTTTTTGATAAGTCTGGCCAGGGGTTTGTCAATCTTATTAATTCTTTCAAAGAACCAGCTCCTAGTTTTGTTGATTTGTTCTATTGTTTTTTTAGTTTCTATTTCATTGATTTCTGCTCTGATCTTTATGATTTCTCTTCACCTGTTGGGTTTAGGCTTTCTTTTTTGTTCTTTCTCCAGCTCCTTTAGGGTTAGGTTGTGTATTTGAGACCTTTTCTGTTTCTTGTTTCTTGAGAAAGGCTTGTACCGCTATATATTTTCCTCTCAGGACTGCCTTTGTTGTGTCCCACAGATTTTGAACCGTTGTGTTTTCATTATCATTTGTTTCCATTAATTTTTTCAATTCTTCTTTAATTTCCTGGTTGACCCATTCATTCTTTAGAAGGATGCTGTTTAGTCTCCATGTATTTGGGTTCTTTCCAAACTTCCTCTTGTGATTGAGTTCTAGCTTCAGAGCATTGTGGTCTGAAAATATGCAGGGAATGATCCCAATATTTTGATACTGGTTGAGACCTGATTTATGACCCAGGATGTGGTCTATTCTGGAGAATGTTCCATGTGCACTAGAGAAGATTGTATATTCTGTTGCTTTGGGATGGATGTTCAGAATATATCTGTGATGTCCATCTGGTCCAGTGTGTCATTTAAGGTCTTTATTTCCTTGTTGACCTTTTGCTTAGATGATCTGTCCATTTCAGTGAGGGGGATGTTAAAGCCCCCTACTATTATTATATTATTGTTGATGTATTTCTTTGATTTTGTTATTAATTGGTTTATATAGTTAGCTACTCCCATGTTAGGGGCATAGATATTTAAAATTGTTAGATCTTGTTGGACAGACACTTTGAGTATGATATAGTGTCTTTTCTCATCTCTTATTATAGTCTTTGGCTTAAAATCTAATTGATCTGATATAAGGATTGCCACCCCAGCTTTCTTCTGATGTCCATTAGCATGGTATATTGTTTTCCACCCCCTCACTTTAAATCTGGAGGTGTCTTCAGGTCTAAAATGAGTTTTTTTGGTTTTTTTTGTTTTTTTAAGATTATTTATTTATTTATTTGACAGAGAGAGATCACAAGTAGACGGAAAGAGAGGCAGTCAGAGAGAGAGAGGGAAGCAGGCTCCCCGCTGAGCAGAGAGCCTGATGCGAGACTTGATCCCAGGACCCTGATATCATGACCCGAGCCGAAGGCAGCGGCTTAACCCACTGAACCACCCAGGCGCCCCTAAAATGAGTTTCTTGTAGGCAGCATATTGATGGGTTTTGTTTTTTTTATCCATTCTGATATCCTGTGTCTTTTGATTGGGGAATTTAGGCCATTAACATTCAGGGTAACTATTGAGAGATATGAATTTAGTGCCATTGTATTGCCTGTAAGGTGACTGTTACTGTATATTGTCTCTGTTTCTTTCTGATCTACTACTTTTAGGATCTCTCTTTGCTTAGAGGACCCTTTCAATATTTCCTATAGAGCTGGTTTGGTGTTTGCAAATTCTTTCAGTTTTTGTTTGTCCTGGAAGCTTTTTATTTCTCCTTCTATTTTCAAAGATAGCCTAGCTGGATATAGTATTCTTGTTTGCATGTTTTTCTCGTTTAGTGCTCTGAATATATCATGCCAGTTCTTTCTGGCCTGCCAGGTCTCTGTGGATAGGTCCACTGCCAATCTAATGTTTTTACCCTTTTATGTTACAGACTTCTTTTCCCAGGCTGCTTTCAGGATTTTCTCTTTGTTGCTAAGATTTGTAAATTTTACTATCAGGTGATGAGGTGTGGACCTATTTTTATTGATTTTGAGGGGCGTTGTTAGCATCTCCTGGATTTTGATGTTTGTTTCCTTTGCCATATTAGGGAAATACTCTCCAATAATTCTTTCCAATATACCTTCTGCTCCCCTCTCTCTTTCTTCTTCTTCTGGAATCCCAATTATTCTAATGTTGTGTTGTCTTACGGTGTCACTTATCTCTCGAATTCTCTCCTTGTGGTCCAGTATTTGTTTGTCCCTCTTTTGCTCAGCTTCTTTATTCTCTGTCATTTGGTCTTCTATGTCACTAATTCTTTCTTCTGCCTCATTTATCCTAGCAGTAAGAGCTTCCATTTTTGATTGCAGCTCATTAATAGCTTTTTAAATTTCAACCTGATTAGATTTTAGTTCTTTTATTTCTCCAGAAAGGGCTTTTATCTCCCCAGAGAGGGTTTCTCTAATATCTTCTATGCCTTTTTCAAGCCCGGCTAGAACCTTGAGAATTGTCATTCTGAACTCTAGATCTGTCATATTACCCATGTCTGTATTGATTAGGTCCCCAGTCTTCAGTGCTGCCTCTTGTTCTTTTTTCTGTGGCGAGTTTTTCTGCCTTGTCATTTTGTCCAGATAAGATTTGCTTTCTCCTCCTTTGGAATTCCGCTGTTCTCCTTGGTGAGTGAAGTTGGTCTTGGCTGGGTTGCTTGTTGATCTTCTGGGGGAGGGGCCTGTTGTAGTGATTCTCAAGTGTCTTTGCCCCAGGCGGAATTGTACCGCCCTTACCAGGGGCCTGGCTAAGTAATCCGCTCAGGTTCCTTTTCAGGAGCTTTTGTTCCATGAACGCTTTCCGTAGAGTTCCGGAGGACAGGAATGAAGATGGCGGCCTCCTAATCTCCGGCCGGGAGGAGACGAGAGCCCGGGGTGCCGCTCCTCAGTGTGCCCTCGGAGAAAAGCGCCCAATCGCTCCCGTCTCCCTGGCCTCTGGTTGGGCTTGGAGGAAAGCACTCAATCGCTTGCACTTGGAGAAAAGCACCCAGTCGCTTCCGTCTCCGTGGCCTCCGGCCACACTCTGAGCCCACCCAGCCTGCGACCAGTTCAAGGTAAGCCCTAGGTGATAGTTCACTCCTCGGCTTTGTCACTGTAGCCAGCTTCCCCGCTCTAATACCTGCAAGCTCTGTGACACTCAGACACCCCCGGTCCTTCTGTGACCCCGCGTAACCTGGGGTTACACTGACCCCGCGTGGGCTTCCCCCTGGTTTAGCCTCTGGAGTGATGTCCCTCCACGGAGCAGACTTTTAAAAGTCCTGATTTTGTGCTCCGTCGCTCTGCTGCTTGCCGGGAGCCAGCCCCTCTCCCTGCGGTCTATCTTCCCATTGCTTTGGATTCACTTTTCCACCGGTCCTACCTTTCAGAAAGTGGTTGATTCTCTGTTCATAGAATTGCTGTTCTTCTTCTCTTTGATCTCCCGTTGGATTTGTAGGTGTTTGCAATGGTTTGATAAGCTATCTAGCTGATCTCCTGCTACCTGATGTCGTCTCAGCCTGCTATTTCTCTGCCATCTTGACTCCTCCCATATTTTTTATTTTTTGAGGAGCCTCCATACTGTTCTCTGTAGTGGCTGCACCAGTTTACACTCCTACCAGTGAATGAGAATTCCCCTTTCTCCACATCCTTGCCAACACTTGCTATTTCTTATCTTTCTGATAATAGCCATTCTGCCAGGTATTGAAATGCCGTATGGTTTTGAAATGCATTTTTCTGATCGTTAGTGATATTGAACATCTTTTTGTGTGCCTATTGACCATCTGTATGTCTTCTTTTGGAAAATGGCTATTTAGATTCCTGCTCATTTTTTAATGAGATTGTTTGGGTTTTGGTTTTGGTTTTATATAAAGTTATATATATATATATATATTAAATTTCTGTAAAACTTAATATATATACATATAAAATTTAGTTCCTTATATATGTATAATTTGGATGTTAATCCCTTATTAGATACATCATTTGGGAATGTCTTCTCCCATTCAGTAGGTTACCGTTTTGTTTCATTCGTGGTTTCCTTCACTTTGCAAATGTTTTCTAGTTTGATATATTCCCATTTCTTTTTTTTTTTAAAGATTTTATTTTTTTATTTGACAGACAGAGATCACAAGTAGGCAGAGAGGCAGGTAGAGAGAGGGAGGAAGCAGGCTACCTGCTGAGCAGAGAGCCCGATGTGGGGCTTGATCCCAGGACCCTAGAATCATAACCTGAGCCGAAGGCAGAGGCTTTAACCCACTGAGCCACCCAGGCGCCCCTATTCCCATTTCTTTATTTTTGCTTTTCTTTCTTTATTTTTGCTTTTCTTGTCATTGTTTGAGGAGCCATCTCCAAAAAACTATGTCTAACACCGGTGTCACAGAGCTTAATACCTATGTGTTCTTCTAGGACTTTATGATCTCAGGACTTCAGTGTTTAATTGTTTTGAGTTTATTTTTGCATATGGGTAAGATAGTGATCCATTTCATTCTTTTGCTTGTTAGCTGTCCAGTTTTCCTACCACCATTTACTGAAGAGACTGTCCTTTCCCCCATTGTGTATTTTTGCCCCCTTTGTCATAGTTTATTGATCTTATAAGTATGGGTTTACTTCTGAGCAGTCTATCACATTCCATTAATCTCTGTCTCTGTTTTATTACAGTACCATTTTGCTTTGATAATTAAAGCTTTTTAGTATGTCTCAAAATCTCGTGATGCCTCCAGCTTTGTTATTCCTTCTCAAGATCACTTTGGCTATTCACTGTCTTCTGTGATTACCTACAAATTTTCATTTTATTTGTTCTGTGAAAAATGCCATTGGTATTTTGATAGTGATTACATTGAATCTGTTGATGGCTTTGGGTAATTTGGACATTTTAGCAATATTAATTATTCCAATAAATGAGCACAGTATATCTTTCCATTTATTTGTGGCATCTGCAATTTCTTTCATCATGTTTTAGAGTTTTCGGAGTACAGGTCTTTCACCTATTTGGTTAAATTTATTCCTAGGTATTTCATTCTTCTTGATGCAACTATAATTTTTTAAAATTTATTTTCCTTTTCATTATTAATATAAAGAAATGCAACAGATTTCTGTATATTGATTGAGTGTCCTGCAACTGAATCTATATATTACTTCTAATAATTTCTGGATGAGACTATTAGAGTTTCATGATGAAATTCTTTAGATGTTTCATCATAGATGAAACTCTAGAGTTTTCCATATATATTATCATGTCACCTGAAAATAGTTATGTTTTACTCCTTCCTTCCCAATTTGGGTACAATTTTTTATTTTTCTTATCTGACTGCTATGGCTGGGACTTCCAATACTATGTTAAAGAAAATCAGCAGGAGTGGGCATCCTTGTCTTATTCCTAATCTTAGAGGAAAAGCTTTCACCTTTTCAGCATTGAGTCTGATGTTAGCTGTGGCTTTGTCATATATGATCCATATTATTTTGAGGTACATTTCCTTTATACCCACTTTGTTGACATTTTTTATGATAAAAGGATGTTGAATTTTTCAAATTTTCTGCATCTATTGAGATAATATGATTATTATCCTTTGTGTTGTAATGTAGTGTATCATGTCAATTGATTTGTGACTATTGAACCATTCTTGCATCCCTAAATAAATCCTATTGATCATGATTATGATCCTTTTAATATAGTGTTGAATTCAATTTTGCTAATATTTTGTTGAAAATCTCTACATCTGTGTTCATGAATGGATATTGGCCTATAATTTTCTGTGTTTGTAATGTCTGTGGTTTAGGTATAAGGGTAATTTGGCCTTGTAGAATGAGCGTGGAAGTGTTCCTCCCCCTTGACTTTTTTGGAATAATTTTAGAAGGATAGGTACTAACTCTTTAAATGTTTGGCAGGATTCACTTGTGAAGCCATCTGGTTCTGGACTTTTGTTTTTTCAAAAATTTTTGGTTACTGATATTAAATTTCATTGCTAGGTATTGCCCTGTTCAGAGCTTTTATTTCCTCCTGATTGAATGTTGGAAGATTGCATACATCTAGAAATTTATCCATTTCTTCTGGGTTGTCCAGTTTGCTGGCATGTTATCATTCATAGTAGCCTTTTATGATCCTTTGTATTTCTGTGTTATCAGTTATAACTTTTTCATTTATAAGCCCTCTTTCTGTTTTTCTTGATGAGGTTTGTCAAGTTGTGCTTACTTTTTCAAAGAACCAGCTCTGAGTTTCATTAATCTTTTGTGGGTTTTTCAGTCTCTTTTCCATTTATATCTACTTTGATCTTTCTATTTACTTCTTTTTTCTTACTTTGGACTTTGTTTTTTAGTTCCTTTAGGTGTAAGGTTAGATATTTTTGAGCTTTTCCTTCCCAGGGAGGGTAGGACTCAGATACATGAAGAATCTCTGGGATTTTCAAAAAGGATATGGTCATGGGAACATATGGTAAAATCAGTATCATTAAAGGCTCCTATTTACTTACTAATTGTGTCCTGCTGTGATGTCAGAGACTTTATAGGAGAGGGTGTTTCTCAGGTGTCAGATAAGGACTTGAGCCAAAGAAAGGTACTAATTACACAAGGGAAAACCAAAGCCTAAATTGGAATAACAACTACAGAGATCAAATGAGATTTACATTCTCTTTAAGTGTTCCCTGTATAGCAATTTGTAGAACTGAAAAGACATTGAAAAAACAAAATTTTAGAGGAGAAACTTGGACTACATTGTAACAACTTTGCTTCAGATATTCAGAATTGACCTTGCAAATTCCAAACTGAAGACTTCTGTGTTAAGTGATTTCTAGTAGTGCATGTTCTATTAGAGGGAGAAAGAATAGCTGTTTTTCATTACAGGAGTTACATAAGTATTTACAACTCTGTTATTCAAGAGTAGAAAGATTGGAAAGCAATTACATTTAATATTCCAAATTTGGAGAATTGAGATATTGCTAATAGGAGAGGAAATTGAAAAAAATTAAAGCTTTTCAGTGTTATGTTGCCTTATCTGAAGATCATTGGAAACCATTAAAACTTGTTCTTAGATTTTGAGAAATCTAAATACCAGGAGTGTATACATGGCTGTTTAACCAGCAAGAATAAATGGATGAAATTTAACAATGGTTTGAACTTGTGACATTTTATGGGAAAATGAGTATCAAACTGTAGAGCTGTCTTTTTGTAGCCCCCTTAGATTGGAAGACTAATTTTGATGTATTATAGCACGTTTTCTATGACTGCTAGCAGGGACAGAGAACAACATAGTTTGCTTGAAAGATAATATTCTTGAATAAGTCACTTTGAGACTTAGTTACTTCATTTACAAAGTTAATAATATCTGGCCATTCCTCCTGAAAAAGACGAGTGGATGTTGAATAATATGGCCTGAGAAAAAATCAACAATGTATCTTGCATATTGCCTTTAAAATAATGCTTTGTGGGCGCCTGGGTGGCTCAGTGGGTTAAGCCGCTGCCTTCAGCGCAGGTCATGATCTCAGGGTCCTGGGATCGAGCCCCGCATCAGGCTCTCTGCTCAGCGAGGAGCCTGCTTCCTCCTCTCTCTCTCTGCCTGCCTCTCTGCCTACTTGTGATCTCTCTCTGTCAAATAAATAAATAAAATCTTTAAAAAAAAAATAAAATAATGCTTTGTGTACATAGCAAACATGTCCCAGTTTTTTTAGACAACTGTGTCATTAATATTGCTTTCCTAGCATTCATTTCTTTTCCCTGATTTTAGGTTTAACAATAGTAACTATCTTTACACAGTTTATTTACACAGGAGCCACAGTTTTTGAAGATTCATTGTTCGTTATCCATGCAGTGAATAACAATGAAGAGTTTTACAAGAGTTATCCTTTAGCTTTGTGAATAAATTCTGACTAACAGGATTAGCACTTACTTTTAAATTTTGATTAATCTTAAGCTTTTTCTAAGCAGTTTGTAAGGAGTGTGAGCTGGATTAGAAAGAGCAGTATCAAAAGATTAGGAAGGGAAGAATATTGGCATAAAATTTTATGTTAGACTTTTATCCATATCAAAACTACGAAAATAAAATCAAACCTATTAGAATAGGAAGATAATAATAATAATAATAATATAACAACAGCAATGGCAGCAACACTTTGGAAAAGCCAATTTATTGAATATTACATTTAGTTTTTTTCTTCCAAGCATAACTATGGTTGTATTTTTCTGTTTTTCCAGTGTTTTAGTTCATACTTACTATAATTTACTGAATTTACCAGATACGAGGAAATATGCTTATTTGGAGATGCAACCACCAGGAGTCCTGCATGTTCCTGCACATTCTTGCTGGCAAATCCAAAACGCAAGGCCCTAACCACTCTTTACCAAGGTCATTTCTCAGGGTTATGTTTGTAACAAGTAACCATGACAGATGTAGTAATGTCTCTCCCTTGACAAAGAGCAGGGTTTCTTCGTTTTTCTGTAAAAATAGTGAATATTGTAAGCTTGGTATTCCTCTCCTGCAATGCAACCCAATAAGACAGGGAAAGAGAAAGCAATTAAGAATGTATCTATAACAGCCCATGACCCAGTAATTTTGCTCAAGTAATTTAACTCATTTGGAAAAATAATAAATATATAGCTTCCTTGATCATCCTTATTCAGTGTATTATTTGTGATGACAGGAAACCCAAGATGATTTGAGTGTCTTTTTCTGTAGATGAGTAGGTCAAATGTAAAGGATGCACATCAGGGAGTCCAGTGTTGCACTTAGAAGCAACAGACTAGGGGCGCCTGGGTGGCTCAGTGGGCTAAAGCCTCTGCCTTTGGTTCAGATCATGATCTTGGGGTCCTGGAATTGAGCCCCGCATCGGGCTCTCTGCTCAGCAGGCAGCCTGCTTCCTCTTATCTCTCTCTGTCTGCCTCTCTGCCTACTTATGATCTCTGTCTGTCAAATAAATAAATAAAACCTAAAAAAAAAAAGCAACAGACTAGATACACAGCAATATGATCAAATTTTAAATCTTAATACTAAATGTAAAAAGTAAGAGTTACTGAAAATAACACATATCACTTGCACACATTAGAAATACATACACTCAAAACTTCCATTTTGTAAGAACTCATGTATTTATGAATGTTAAATGCATGAGAAATTATTTCTGTGGTGGCTGAAATGAAAGATGAAAGAAAAGAATAAAAAGATGAGAGAAAAGAAATAACTGTGTTAAAGCAAGAGAAGATTCTTGCTTAATAAGATTCTTAGTAAGCCAGAAACTGATGAGTATTAGTATAGCACTCTATGCCCAAGGTTTAAAAATGCTCTTGTATTTATATGTGCTAAGTTACAAATACTAGGGGCTCCAATAGGTAGTGTGGATGGTTCAGGCTTGGTGAGGGTTATCCAGTCCTTCCGGTGAATTCTCTCTCTCCCTCTTTAAAAACATGTTCTTGTGTTAAGAATACTTAATGGGGGATGTATCCACCACACACTTTAAGTGTACAATACATTATCGTTGACTATAGGTATAATGTTGTATAGTAGTCTCTTCATCTTCATTAACTGAAAGTTTATGCCTGTTGACTAATAACTATCCATTTCACCCTCCCTCCAACCCATAAAACCACTATTCAACATGGTTGGTCCTTGAGGACATTATGCTAAGTGTAATAAGACAGGAACATAAAGACAAATTCTGCATGATGATGCTTGAATGGGGTATCTAAAATAGTCAAATTAATGAAATTGAACACTAAAATGATGGTTATTACCACAGTAAGTAAGTAAATACACACACACACACACACACACACACACACACGGGTGATTTATTTCCTCCTCTAAGTCCACTGAAAGAACCCCTCGTACTCTATGAAGTAGTAAGAGCTAACGTATTTACTGTGGTGAGTAGGGGCAGAATGGAAATGAAGTCAAGGTCTCCTGAATGGAAGAAGGGACTAAATTGTACCAAAATAGCTTTTAAAGAATAATTGGCTTGGAAATTTGTACTTACTAGGAAATTCTCTGCTTTAGGATTGAAAATAAACACATGAAGAAATTTACTTTTATTTAGAGAATATTCATCACCTAGAAACATTTTATTTCAAGAGTGTCAAATATTAGGCAGCTACTTAAGGCCCCAGTTGGTGGTGGAGGGAGAGGTTGAGGTGAAAGCGGTATTCGCATTTCTAGTGCATAACTCTTCAATTGTGTTTTGATTTGATTTGGAACTAATTTCAGTTCACCTCTTTGTGCCTCATCTTCCCCTTTGTGTCTCTTCATCCCTGAATGGGTATAATAGAAACAGTGCCTACCTGGTGGGGTTATTAGAAGTAATAGATGAGTTAGTATTTAAAAGCACTTTGAACATGGCCTGGCATATACTACATATTACATATGTCCTAAACAGTACATTTGAAATGCCCATAGCTTAATGCACTTTCTCTATTCAGTTTTATTTGAAAGGATTTGAGGTTTATAACAAAGATAGTGGGAAGGGTGCCTGGGTGGCTCAGTCAGTTAAGCATCTCCCTTCAGCTAACATCATGATCTCAGGGTCCTGGGATCAAGCCCTGTGTTGGGCTCCTTGCTCAGTGGGGAGTTGGCTTCTCCCTCTCCCCCTCCCCCTGCTCCTTCTCTCTCTCTCTTTATCAAAGAAATAAAATCTTTGAAAAAAGGGAGGGAACTACTTTAATGGAATTGGAAGAATTCCATTTTGCTAGAAACACTTATTTTTTAATTTATTTTTTATTAAGTTTTTAATTTTAACTCCAGTATAGTTAACATACAGTGCTATATTAATTTTAGGTGTACAACAGAGTTATTCAACAATTCTTTACAATACTAAATGTTCATCATGATAAGTATACTTTTAATTCCCATCACCTTTTCACCCATCCCCTTACCCACCTCCCCTCATGATAACCATTAGTTTATTCCCTCTAGTTAAGAGTCTGTTTCTTATTGTCTCTCTCTTTTTGTCCTTTGCTCATTTGTTTTGTTTCTTACATTCCACACATGAGTAAAATCATAAAGTATTTTTCTTTCTCTGTCTTATTTTGCTTAGCATTCTGCTGTATAACTGCATCCATGTCCTTGCAAATGCCAGGACTCCATTTTGTTTTGTGGCTGAATAATATTCCATTGTATATTTACCACATCTTTATCCATTCATCTATGCATGCACACTTGGGTTGCTTCCATAATTTGACTATTGTCAATTAACGCTGCAATAAACATAGGGATGGATGTATCCCTTTGAATTAGTGTTTTCTTGTTTTGGGGTAAATATCTAGTAGTGCAATTACTGGATCATAGGGTAGTTCTATTTTTAATTTTTTAAGGGACCTCCATACTGTTTTCCACAGTGGCTGAACAGTATGTGTTCCCACCAGTAGTGCACGAGGTTTCCCTTTCTCCACATCCTCACCAACCCCTGTTGTTTTTTGTGTTACTGATTTTAGCCTTTCTGACAGGTATCAGGTGATGCCTCATTGCAGTTTTGATTTGCATTTCCCTCTTGGTAAGTGATGTTGAACATATTTTCATGCATCTGTGGCCATCTGGATATCTTCTCAGAAGAAATGTCTGTTCATGTCTTCTGCCCATTTTTTATTAGAGTATTTGATTTTGTGATGTTGAGTTATTTGAGTTATATCATTTCTTTATATATTTTGAATATTAACCCTTTTTTAGATATGTCATTTGTGAATATTTTCTCCCATTCATAGTTTGCTTTTTAGTTTTGTTGATTGTTTTCTTTGCTGTGCAGAAGCTGCTTATTGTGATGATGTCTCAATAGTTTATTTTTGCTTTTATTTCCCTTTCCTCAGGACACATATCTAGAAAGATACTGCTATAGCTAGTGTCTGAGAAGTTACTGCCTCTGCTCTTTTCCAGGAGTTTTATTGGTTTCAGGTCTCACATTTAGGTCTTTAATCCATTTTGAGTTTATTTTTGTGTATAGTGTAAGAAAGTAGTTCAGTTTCATTCTTTTGCATGTAGCTGTCCAATTTTCCCAACACAGTTTGTTGAAGAGACTGTCTTTTTCCCATTAGATTTTATTTCTTCCTTCATCAAAGATTAATTGCCTATATAATTATTGGTTATTTCTGGGATTTCTATTCTGCTCTGTTGATCTTTGTGACTGTATGTATGCAAATACTACACTGTTTTGATTATTACAGCTTCGTAATATAACTTGAAGCCTGGAATTATGATACCTTCTGTTTTGTTTCTCTATTTCAAGACTACTTTGGCTATTCAGGGTCTTTTGTGGTTCATACAAATTTTAAGATTGTTTGTTCTAGCTCTGTGAAAAATGCTGTTGGTGTTTTGATAGGGATTACATTAAATCTATAGTTGACATTTTAACAATATTTGTTCTCCCAATCCATGAGCATGAAATGTCTTTCCATTTCTTTATGTCATCTTGAATTTCTTTCATCCATGTTTTATAGTTGACAGGGTACAGATCTGTTACGTCTTTGGTTAAGTTTATCTCTAGGTATTTTATTGGTTTTGATGCAGTTGTAAATGAGATTTTTTTTATTTTCACTTTCTGATGCTTCATTATTAGTGTATAATATTTCAGCAGATATCTGTACATTGATTTTGTGTCATGTGACTTCAGTGAAGTTTTGTATCATTTCTAGCAATTTTTTGGTAGAATCTTTAGGGTTTTCTATATAGAGTATCATGTCTTGTGCATATAATAAGAGTTTTACTTATTCCTTACCAGTCTAGATGCATTTTATTTCTTCATGTTGTCTAATTGTTGTAGATAGGCCTTCGAGTACTGCGTTGACTAGAAATGGTGACTATGGCCTCTTTACCTTGTTCTTAAGGTTACTTGGGAGAAAGCTCTTGGTTTTTCTCCATTGTGTATAATGTTGGCTGTGGGTTTTTCATATCAGGCCTTTATTATGTTTAGATATATTCCCTTTAGACTTACTTTGTTGAGGGTTTTTATCATGAGTGGATGTTGTACTTTATCAAATAGTTTTTCTGCATCTAATGTAATGACCCTATGGTTTTTATCCTTTCTCTTGCTGATGTGTTGTGATTTAATTGAAAAAAATAGAACCACTTGTGCATCATGGGAGTAAATCCTACCTGATTGTGGTGAATGATTTTTTTATGTATTTTTAGATTTGGTTTGCTAGTATTTTGTTGAAGATTTTTTTTTATCTGTGTTCGTCAGCGGTATTGGCCTTTAGTACTCTTTTTTTGTGGTATCTTTATTTGGTTGTATTACCAGGTCGATCCTGGCATCATAGAATGAATTTCGAATTTTTCCTTCCTTTTCTATTTTTTGGAATAGTTTGAATATAGGTATTAATTCTTCTTTGAATGTTTGGTAGAATTCACCCATGAGGCCATGTGGCCCCGGGTATTTGTTTCTTGGGAACTTTCTGACTAGTGATTCATTCTCCTTGCTGGTGATTGGTCTGTTTAAATTTTGTTTCTTCGTGCTTCAGTTTTGGTAGGTTATATGTTTCTGGAAATGTAAACTGTTCTTCTAGGATTTACAATTTGTTGGCATATAATTTTTCATATTATTTTCTTACAGTTGTTTATATTTCTGTGGTATGAGTTATTATTTCTCCTTTCATTTGCGATTTTATTTATTTGGGTTCTCTTTTTTTTAAGAGTCTAGCTAGAGGTTTATCAATTTTATCAAAGCTTATCAAAGTTTATCAAATTTATCAAAGCTCAGGGCTTACTGTATGAAATATTCTTTCTTTGAGCTTATTTGCATATTAAAATCTGGAGGGATCACTGGGTGGCTAAGTCAGTTGAGCATCTGGCTCTTGTTTTTGGCTCAGGTTATCATCTCAGAGTTGTGAAATCACCTGGGGAGTCTGCTTGGGTTTCTCTCACTCTTCCTCTGCCTTCCTCCCCCCACAAGAAATAAATAAAATAAATATATTTTTTTTAAAAGTTGGAGATAGTGCCCTGACAATGAAAAATACTTTATAAATATGGAATATGCCATTTGTTTATTGAATTATCTTAATTCTCTTTTGTATGTGAAATTTTTAAAAATTTTAATTTGTTCAAACCTCTTTAACCAAAGCTATGAGAATACAATTAAAGTATTTAATACACTTAAAAATAGAGTTAAAGTATTTAACATCAAAAAACATGTTGTTTCGCAAAATGCTTTAGTCAATGTGTAGTAGCCTATGGAAACAATGACTTGTTACACTGCGTTAGAGTATTGAGAAAGTCATCTAAGAAATGCCCTGATAAAAGATTAGAATGCCCAGGTTTAGTCAGTGTTAATATGAAAAAGATGACACTGGCAAAAAGTAAAACTTTGGACTTAGGGAAATGCTTCCAGTACGGAAGCTGCTGTGGCTTTGATTTTATTTTCTAGGTCATTGTTTCCCGAACTAGATGCTGAACCCCCAGTGGGACTGTGAAGATATTGTGAGTGTTCTTGGTGATCAGAGCAGAAGAGATCCAACAGTGGTAGATAGCAGGGAGAGACTGCAGGCAATTATATAAATGAACCCGATGCCTTCTCTTCTGGTCCCTCTCTCAGTAGCTCCAAATCAACATGCTTTTAGTCTTTTCAGATCTTCTGCCTTCCTGAAAGAGAGATGAGTGCTCTCCCTTTTTCCCCCTTCTCCTTAATAATTATAGCTAATGACTATTGAGCGATTACTTTGTGCCATGAGTCGGTGTAGTATAGGTGCATTAGATAGATTATTTCATTTAAACCTCAGCATAGTTCTGTAAGATAGGTATTAATCTGTTTTTTTTTTTTTTCCTCCAGATTATAAATGGAGAAGCTGAGCCTTGGGAAGTTTTAGTGATTTCAAAGTCATTCAGCTAAAAAGAGATGCTGCAGATTTTCACCACAGGCAGCCCGAATGTGGAACCCCCAATCTTTTCTCTCTATTCTCCTTTTGCTTTCATTATTAAATCATATTGGATGAAATGCCTAAGGACCATTTCTCTATCATTATGAACTAGGTGGAGGACGGAGAGTAAACCGCTTCAGTGGGGCAACTCAAATAGAATATTCTGGTCTTTTCCAAATGGCAAAAATGTTTCCTACACAGATTAAGAAATGCCCTTTAGAATCCTCAAACTCTGATTAAGAATTACTTTTCTAGTAGAGAAGGAGAAATTTTTAAAATGCAGCAGATATGGGAAGGACATAGAGGTTGATAAAAAGTTAGGGACCTTGTTAGTTAATTCTCTAGCTGCTCAGACTGCCTTGACCCAGTTAAACATTTTGGGCAAAGATGTCATCATTGTGGAAGAATTTTTCAGTCTTTTTGATAAAGATGCTGAAGTGTCTCTGTCTCACCTTCTCTTTGCTTCCTTCTGCTATCTCCTGCTTCTTATGAAGATAATTCTGCATACTGTCACCTTTAGGAGGAATTAAGGGGCACATTTAACAGCTGAATTCTTCCAAATGAGTTCCAAACTTAATAGAAATGAGATTTCTAGTAGTGGTGGCAAAAAGAGTTGGGGCATGTTCTTCCACAGTTTTTTTTAAAAACCAGACAGTACTATTAAAGACAGGTAGTGGAAGGCACTGGACAATATCCGAAAGCAAACAGAAACTTAGGGGAAAAAAATACGTTTGAAAGACTGGTATTGCATTTGTGAAGAGCTGCACATTTGTGACTTTTGCACCTGGGGAGCTCTCCAGTGCCAGCCATGACATAAGAAAACCTCAGCCTTCCTAGTGTAAAGAAGGAAGAATTTCAGATTTGGAGCAACAGAGACACTAGTATGTTATGGGGGGATTTAGGAGAAAAACACATTTACCTAACAAATTCTTTCACTTTTCCCCTCAGATAGGATTTGGGGCTGTCTTCCTACTGACAGACCATTCTCTCAGTACTCTGAGATCATCTCTTATCTCATATATTGTGCTTATATTATTTGTTTTTTTTAAAAATAAATTATTTGTTTGACCTAGAAGGAGTCCCTGGGCTGCTGAGGCAAAGGTCAGATGAACAAAAACCTTATTGCCTGGTACTATCTTCCCTTTAGTACTTACTAACTAAAAAACTTACACTGATAAAAACTAAAACAAATGGGCTCAAGTGTACTAAATAAAGCTGTATGTATCTAATGATGTGGTTGCACAACCATATGAATATACTGAAAATCAGTGAATTGTATATGAAATGGCAGATTTTATGGTACTTGAATTATATTTCAGTTGAAAACAAAGATGCCCCAAATAAGCAGAGGTGAAGATAAATAATGAAAAACCTTAAGATGCAAGTAAGTGAAACCATATGATAATTGACTCTCTCTGCTTGACTTATTTCACTCAGCATAATCTCTTCCAGTCCTATCCTGTTCAGGCTTTCAATGAATTGGATGAGGCCCGTTCACATGGGAGAGAAGGCATTGCATTTTACTCAGTCTACCAATTTGAATGTTAATCTCATCCAAAAACACTCTCTCAAAAACACTCAGAATGGTGTTTAACCCAGTATTTGGGCACCTCATGGTCCAGTCAAGGTGACATATAAAATTAACCATCATAGTAATTTATAGCGAACAAGGTCTATCTGGTTAATCTCTTTGGCCTCAGAGCTGACCTTGATTAGAAACGCACATCTCATAACCTCATGTTTCTGGTTTGGTGTAGGTTGGGCTGGACTAAATTCTTACCCAATAATTCAATAACTGCTATAGTGAGGATATTACAAAGCCACCCAGGCAAAAATAGAAACTGATTAGCATTCCCAGGTAATTCTTGCTCCCCCACAAAAAAAAATGTCTTCTAGATAAATGCCGTGAGCATATTAAAATCTAGTTTGAAAAATGCCAAGTTGACTGTAACATAGGACAACCTTGGCAAGGGCCATAATAAAGAAAAAAAAATGTTATGAGAATACAGGATAGGGATAGAGAAAGGCATTTTAATTGTGTCTTGAGATTTTTCATTATTTATCTTCACCTTTGCTTATTTGGGGCACCTTTGTTTTCAACTGAAATATAATTCAAGTACCGTAAAATCTGCCATTTCATATTATACAATTCACTGATTTTCAGTATATTCATATGGTTTTGCAACCACATCATTATCTAATGCCAGAATATTTTTTTTTACCCTCAGGGCAGCTCTTTGCTACATATAATATTTTCTTGAATTTCACCATCCTATACAAATCTAAAGGCGTATACAAATGCTCCAGAATGAATTTATTGGTGAAATATGTTAACTCATCAATGTGGACAGAGAAGCAGTTGCTTTTTAATTTATTATATAAAACCTTTTGCCTCATATGGTTATGTCATCAATAAGTCATCAATTTGGACTACATGAGAATGAAACTATCAACCTACTGCATCTTTGCCCTAACATTTTAGTACAGGTTTACATGTTCATGTTATTTTCTGTCAACTGTGTGACTTCTCCTTTTTAGGGACACAAGTTCAGTTACTAAGTAAGTTACTTCCTAAGCCTTTTTACTAATACTTTCTTCTGTTTTGGGATTCCGGTTGCCTTTTAAAATAATCAACATCTTTACTTGTTAAATGGCTGTAATTTGTGGGCAGGGTCTCCTCAGTTTTGCTGCAGCAATCACAGCTGTTTAAAGCTCTTTCCACCAGACTACATGCAATGGAAGATCGATTTGGATCACCAACCCATGTAAAATCCTTTGATAAGTATCAGTAATTAATTATAAAAATGAATTTTGTTTTCTGTCCATGACTTTTGTTGCATTAAGACAGCAAAATGACTCAGATTATAAGTAATTACTTATCACTAACCGTAACAGAATTGTTTATACACCTAGGCCTAGGCTAAATCTCCTTTTTTTCACCTCAAAGCTTGTCTCCAAAATTCATCACATTGCACTGTCTGCAGAACACAAGCAAGTGCTATGTAAAACAGAAGAGCATGATAAATAGCCAAATATCACATTTTCAAAACTACAGGGTGACCGTACAATTTACTTCCAGTTGACCCAATCTTTGCTTTGCAATGTTTGCAAGAGCAAGGTGTCAAGGAGAAAACTGAGCTATAGCCTGTAAAAATCCCTTCTTTAGAGTAAGGTCTCCCTTTGATTCTCTGTTACAATATTAGAAATTGTTGGCCTTGGGTAAAGGGATAGTGGGGCAGGTAATGGGAAGAAGAGGCTCTCATCAATCTACTGTCCTCCCTCTGTGCCATCTGCCTCATTTATTATTGGCTATCCCTTTCGTGTATCAGTACCAGAAAAGGACCCAAACAAGTTTTGTCTTACTAATTTCTAATAATGTTATATTTGTTTAATAGTCAATGTGGATAACCTTGACCCATCATCAGTAGGAGATACATTTTGAGTTATTTTTCTGCTGGAGCTAAGCTGTCTTGCCTTGGAAGCTGTGTGCTCAACAGTATTTGACCTAGATGGCGTCTTCAAGCTGCTGAGGCAAAGGTCAGATGAATAAAATCCTCCTTGTCTGGTACTAACCTCCTTTAGTACTTACCAACTCTAACTGCCTTTTTACTTGTTTTCCCCCACTGAATTGGATGTTCCATGAAGGAATGTTTTTTTCTGATTTACTATTAATTCCCCAATATTTTATGTAATAACCTATAAAGCAAATGTTTCCTAAGTGTTTACATCTTGAGTTAATGCTGAACCTCTAAAACGTCTTTGCATCCTCCTGCTTCATATTTATTTGTGAAGACAACTACTCTCACAGAATGTTCATAGCAGTCTTATTTTAATAGTGGCAAACCCCAGGAGGCACTGAGCAAGAGCCTAACTCAAAAATACATTAAAGTCCTGCTCTGTTGATGGCAGAATCAATGTAATTTTTTCTGGTGAAACAGAAACAACTCAAGTACCAGTCAGTATATTTTTGTGTGTATTTTGGCCCATGGGCTACAAACAAATGAAAAGTAATTTTATCCCAGCTGAAGCAATCACCTTTGAGGAATCTCAGAGCCTGTGGTATCTTGAATTACTGAAAATATCTCAACTCTGGTGTCTCCTTAAGACATACATCTGTAGATGGTGCTCTGCCAGTGGGGATTATTTAGTCATTTGTGATGATGCATCATAGGAAGGGCACAGAATGTTGTCCTTCCTCTACCTCAGACTCTGGGGATATTTGCAGGAAATTAGATACTTTACTTTTGAGAAAATTCATTGGGTCTAGTTATTTGTTTCCTAATTCAAAGCATTCCTTTGCCTCTGCCATGGGATATTATGGAAATTCCCAGGACAATTTTTTTTTTTTTTTTTTTTTGGTCAGAGCCACCCCTGTTGTCTTTTACTCTCAAGAGAAAGTTATAGCATTGGCGTGACATTTAAAAGCCAGTTGACCCTTTCTTTGTCCTAACATTAACAGTTGTTACCTGAGAGTGACATGCTACAACTTATCACAGCCTTATTTAGTACAATTGAGCCCAACTGTTTTCCTACATCTCTCTGATATCCTTGAGATCACATTACTAATAGTCATCATTGCTTTCTTATGAGTCTCTATTACCATTTCTTTGCCAGTATTTCTTGTTTCTATTTCTTGTGTTGATTATCATTCAGACTCACTATGTCTACTTTCATATGGTACTTCCTTTTTTTTTTAGGTCTCCTTTTTCCCCCTACCTTTTGGATTTTTTCTTTTCAGAGTCTTACTTTGCATAAACTCTTTGGTCACGATGGCCTGCTTGCACTGAGCTCGTGTTTAAGATCCACTTGATTGAGAAACTTTTCCGGAATCACATTACACCAAAATTATGTGGATGACTAGAAAAAATACTGTCGGAGCTTCAAAATATTTTTAAAAGGGCTTCTGTGACTATTTCTGTTCCCTGAAGTTGCTCAGCATTTTAAATGATCTTCTTAACTAACTCTGTGTAAAATTGGCCTTTCTCAGAATGGCGTGAAGGATGAAAGGGAAGGAATAACTCATCTTTTCTCCTATATAAAAATGTAGTGGAGAGTCCTTAAGAACTCTTATGATATAGCTATTATGAATCACACCATTTTACAGCTGAGATAACCAAGTCCTACAATGAAGTTTAATCTCCAGTCTACACAGCTAACAAAGAAGGAACCAGCACTCCAAGCCAGGCAATAGAATTTCCAATCCTGGGCGCCTGGGTGGCTGAGTGGGTTAAGCCTCTGCCTTCGGCTCAGGTCATGATCTCAGGGTCCTGGGATCTAGCCCTGCATCTCAGGGTCCTGGGATTGAGCCCTGCATTGGGCTCTCTGCTCAGCGGGAACCTGCTTCCCCCTCTCTCTCTGCCTTCTTGTGATCTCTCTCTCTCTCTCTCTCTGTCAAATAAATAAATAAAATCTTAAAAAAAAATTTCCAATCCCAAACTCTACAAATTAAATGTAGTTTGATCACTGGGTTAGGTTTAAAATGTTATAATTTTCCAGTGTTAGAATTTTTAAAAATAGTTGGAAGAGGAGGTGGGGGAAGAAATAAGTTATGTAATGATATATGAAGATCTTATTAATATCAGTTGGGTCTTACTAAGGGCCAGCAGTCTTATAGAAGCTGGGGATATGTCAAGGGACACTCACATTAGCCTTGTCCAATATTGTAGTTTCCATTCATAAGAAAATAGAGATAATGATCAGAGCTCTGAGAGAAATAAAGCAAGATGATTTGATGGTAACTGTGGAGTGATGCTACCTTAGATGGGGGGCCTGAGAAGGCTTTTCAGAGGAGGTGACATTAGTACTGAGAATTCAGTAGTTCATATTTTATTCATTATTATTAAGAATTAGAAATAAATGAGCACCTGGGTGGCTCAGTGGGTTAATCCTCTGCTTTCAGCTCAGGTCATTATCTCAGAGTCCTGGAATCGAGCCCTGCATCAGGCTCTCTGCTCAGCAGGGAGCCTGCTTCCCCCTCTCTCTCTGGCTGCCTCTCTGCCTACTTGTGATCTCTCTCAGTCAAATAAATAAATGCAATCTTAAAAAAAAAAGAATTAGAAATAAATGTTTCAAAATGTGTCAAAAATTTGAAAACAATATGAAATCCTTCCAAAGCCAAAACAAAACAAAAACAAAACTTAGTTAAGCATCCTCTTATTAAAAAACAGTTGAAAGTAAAAAAAAAACAATTTCCAAGACTCTTTTTTCTCTCTTTTTCCCTTCTCTTGCCCTACCTTTTTTTTTCAGGATTCAAGAGACATTTATTTTTTTCACTATGCTCTTATCAAGTTACGTATAGACAGAGTTTAAGAAGTTGAATAGTTTTGAAAAAGCTTAACAGGAGAAAGAACTGTCTTTGGTTACACTCATCCCCACCTGTAGTACCTACATCTCAGAGACAACCACCTTCAATCTTTGCTCTTTTCTCAGGCTTTTCCCTTCATTACTTCAAAATAATAGGTTTATACAGTTCATTGATTTTTCAGTTTACTATGTTATGTATTGATTTGTTCTATGGAAATTTACATTTTAACTTTCCTACTCTCTCCTTCCACATTTCCTCTGTCTTTTAAAAAGAGTTATGCCATTAGTTTTAATTTGAGCAATTGAGAGCTATTAAATCTTTAATCAATTAGATCATTAGAGTTAATGGCTCTGAGTTTACATTATGATGGGGAATGAGATAAATGCTATTCACATATGAGCCATGTAGCAATGATTGCCTTTCCTTTCTTGTATATTCTTTTGTCTTCCCAAGTGTTAATGATTGACTTACTTGTTTATTTATTTAAATTGACTTACTTGTTTATTTATTTAAATTTATTTATTTATTTGAGAGAGAGAACACAAGCAGGAAGGGCAGAGGGAAAGAGAATCTCCAGCAGACTCTACAGAGCATAGAGCCCCATGCAGGGCTCAGTCTCACAATCCTGAGATCATGACCTGAGCCAGAGCAAAGAGTTAGAGGCTTAACTAACTGAGCCACACAGGCACCCCGACTCATTTTAAATTTTGTTTTTTACATATGTATCATTAATTCATACCCAAACTCTCCCTTAGAACTATAAATCTACTTTCAAACGTTCAAATACATTCAGTAGTCTATCCATTTTACTGTTTTCTTGGAAATATTTCTCCTTGAGCCTGCATTCTCTTGCTGTAATCTGAACTGGTTGATTTCTCATCATTCTGAGACTCCCCATTTTCCTTTTTTTTTTTTTTAAATGGGAAGCTGTGTATCTTGGATTTCATGTCTTCCTTTTTCTTGGGTTGGTAGGCCAGATAATGGCCATTCAAATATGTGCCCATTCTAACCTCAGGAGCTTGTGTACATGCTACTTCACGTGGTAAAAGCGACTCTGTAGTTGTGATTAAGAACCTTGAACTGGAGAGATTGTTCTGGATTTTCCAGGTGGGCCCATCATAATTACATTAGTCTTTATAAGTAAAAGTGGGAAGCATCAGAGTCAAAGAGAGATTTGAAGATGTTTTGCTGCTGGCTTTGAAGATAGAGGAAGGGACCATGAGCCAAGGATGGTAGGCAGCATCTCAAAGCTGAAAAAGGCGATGCAGCAGTTTTCCTAAAGCTTCCTTCAGGAACATAACTCTGCCTACACCTTGATTTTAGTACTTGTGACTTCAGAACTGTAAGATAATAAATTTGTATCATTTTAAACCATGAAGTTGTTGTATTTAATTATAGCAGGAATAGGAAACTATATGTTAGGTTACTCTAATTTTGGTAGGGCGCTTACTCTAGCATCTTGAAAACATTACATGCAAGATAGAATTTCTCAATGCCTCATATAGCCAAAAGTACCTTTATATTTATCTAAGAGTTCTTAAGGACGGAAATAATTTTCCCTCAGGATTTTGAAAGTGTTTTGCTGCTATAGGGCATCTTCAGTGAGAAGTTTAATGTCATTATGAGGCCTGATCCTTTTGCTCTGTGTTACTCATTTTTCTCTTAGAAAGCTTTTGACTTACTCTTTTTGTCCCCACTCTTGAGATATTTCCTGGTGATGTGCTTTGCTTTAGTATAGGTCTTCTTCTGTCTATGATATTAAGGCTTTGTAATAAACTTATTCAGTTCTGGACCATTTTCTGAATCATTTATTTAATAATTTCCTTCCCACTCTGTTCTCTGTTGTCTCTTTCTGGAACTTCTGCTCCTTGGCTGGTGGACATTCTGAACTGACCTTCAAAGTTTTCTTGTTTTATCTCCTGTTTTCTGTTTCCATCTTTGCTCTACTTTGTAGAGATTTCCTTAACCATATCGTCTAACTCTTCTTAAGTTTGTCATTTCCTCTATCTGATTTTTAATTTCCAAGACCTCTTTCTTGATTTTTTAGTATTCCTTAAGATTTTGCCATTTTTTAAAATAAATGTAGTATTTTCTTTTCCCTTTTTAAAGAAAATAGTTAAAATATCTGGCTCCTGTTATGATATCTCTTTCTTGACCTTTACTTCATATAAGAGGCTTTCCTGAAGTGTTTGATGCTTCTTACCTACCTGTTCACAGTTAAGAGTGAGGCCCTAGAAAGATGATAGGGAGATCTGTGTCAGTTTGTGTGTAGGGGTTGGGGGTGGGAGGCAGACCGAGGCTGCTGTAGATGTTCTTCCCTGAAATGTTCTTTGGCTTGGCTCTTTCTGGTATACAATTTTGATGATTATTGTACGTCATCACCAGATATGCTGATCATTGATTTCTGAAATAGACACTTTAATCTCTGTCTGCTGGTGTTCTTGAAGAAAAATAGGAGAATGGCCATATATCTCATTGTTCATTGTGTAGACTTTCACTTAATCCTTCTGTTTTTCAGTTTGCCTGGGGTCCTCTTATAGTCTCCCTGATTTAATCCCTCCAAGTCCACTGTGTGGATGGAGGACAGAATCCATGTTGTTGTTGTTTTTTTTAAAAGATTTTATTTATTTGACAGACAGAGAGTACAAGTAGGCAGAGAGGCAGACAGAGAGAGAGGAAGGGAAGCAGTCTCCTCGCTGAGCAGAGAGCCCGATGTGGGGCTCGATCCCAGGACCCTGAGATCATGATCTGAGCCGAAGGCAGCGGCTTAACCCACTGAGCCACCCAGGCGCCCCCAGAATCCATGTTTTTAACAGCTTCTTTCGATAAATTCTCTAACAGTCCTCTGTATCAAATCCAGTCATCCTTCTAGGATGCCTCTTAATTTCTGGGAATTTCTTGGATTTTGAGGCCCCAAATAGCCAGCTTCTGGTTTCTCCCATTTGGGGTTTTTCTTGCTCTCTAATATTTTTTCTGACTTCTAAAACTAGGTCACAGTCATCCTTTCTTAGATTCATTTTATTCTTATGCTCCTCTCTAAATCTTTTCACTATCGTTTTAGTGAATTTCAGGACAGAGCAGTGAAAATGAAATGTGTTCAGTCTTTCATGTTAAACTGAAGTTCGAAAATTTATTTATTTTTTATAGTTATATTGATTTTTAACAAAAACACATTTTCTGGACTCTAACACTCAGCCCTTAATTTAGATCTGGAAGTCACTCCCCTGTTTACTGAAGTACATGACAAAGTAACTGATGAGCCTGTAAAATTATACAGTTCTACCAATTTTCTGGCTGTGTTGGTGATTGGTATTTAAAGTATCCATGGCTGGGGTGCCTGGGTGGCTCAGTGGGTTTAAAGCCTCTGCCTTCGGCTCTGGTCATGATCCCAGGCCCCGCATCCGGCTCTCTGCTCCATGGGGGGCCTGCTTCCTCCTCTCTCTCTGCCTGCCTCTCTACCTACTTGTGATCTCTGTCTGTCAAATAAATAAAATCTTAAAAAAAAAATAAAGTATCCATGGCTTCCCTGAGAGCACCTTGTGCTGTGTCATTGCATATCCACATGTCATAAAACAACTGTTGGGAAATTAGTGATGGTTCAACATTAGTGTGCTTTTCTTTATTTTTTTTTATTTTTTTAATTTAAATTCAATTAATTAACATATATTATTGGCTTAAGAGGTAGAGGTCAACGATTCATCAGTCTTATATAATATCCGTACTAATTACTTCATGGGCCCTCCTTAATGCCCGTTACCCAGTTACCTCATCCCCCCTCCATCCTGCCCCTCCAACAACCTTCAGTTTGTTTCCTGTGGTTAAAAGTCTCTTATAGTTTGTCTCCCTCTCTGATTTCGTCTTGTTTCACATTTTGTTTCTTAAATCAGGAAGACAAAGGCAATTATTGCATGATCTCACTCATATGTGGAATTTAGTTAGCATTTCTGAAAGGTGTATTTTGTTCAATGACTATGAAAGATACAGTTTGTTTTCATGGTGCTGAGAGACTGTTTTCTTCTTTCATTAATAGAATTTTGTTTTTAAAAAAGTGAATTCAAAGAATTTTCCTGGAACTGCAACCCAGCACAGTCTTCTTTGTTTTGTTAACTTTAATCTCACATTCTTCTGAATTTATATCATCTGATTAAGTGGAGATACTTTTTACACTGGGCCACTATGTAAAGTATTTGTCCTAAAATTACTCTTTTAAGTTTTAAGAGAGTACCTAGTTCTGATATTTTGGACAAACTGAAGAAATCCATGCTTATTTTATCCATGTTTCTGAGGATATTTATCTCCATGACTCTTTAATCTTAGTCTTTTTATAAAGGAGAGTCTTAATTATTTTAGTCTGTGTTCAAACTGGTATCTTTTATTATTTTAATTTTGTGTCTTTGGACATTCTCCAGCTTCATTATATTTGTTTTGAGGTTCATTAACTAGAAAGTCATGTGACACTTCTGGTGTGAATTCTTTACAAGTTTTTAATCAGGATAAAGTTTTGTTTTCTATTTGGCTCCGTGTATTTCCTGATGAGGTTTAGAGATTTTCTTCTTCTAGACTTCATTTCAAAGTCTTCAGAGCATCTATAATGGTAACTGGATTGATTTTCAGGACAAAGATATGATCTTTAGTTCTGTCATTTTTATTTATTTACTGAATAAAAATCAGTAGCAACTAGAAGATTCTTTAGAAGTTATATTGCAAAGCTCCATGTGAGGAAACAAAACCCACAAGGAGCTCACATATCTAGGTATAGATTGCCTAAGCAACCTGGACTCTTGAATCATGACCAGGAATTTCTCTTGGCATACTTCTGCCTAGTAAATAATGTCCGTCCTATCTAAATTTAGGTCAAGTCCCTGTTTTAGATGAGTTAGGAGAGTCCTATGCACACCCTCTTCTTTCCTTACCTATTATTACCTCTATTGCTTTTGTCATCCCCAATTTCCTTCCCCCAAGTGTGTCTATACTCCTTACAATTTTCTCTTAATCCCATCTACTATTTCCATACCTTCTCTCAGTGCTACCTGCTTTGAATCTATAATCAGCGGTGAGTTTTGTTCTCTCTCAGAAGAGGGTTAAAAACCAAAGCTCCAGTCTGCTGTTTCTGATTTTGCCCCTCTCCTGTCTGTGGCACACAGCAGCTTGTTCTGTACAAAACCATCTGTGGAGAAAGAGGAAAAAATAAAGCAGATTTACTAAGATAAGTTGGGACTGGAGTTGGAGAGAAAACCAAGGTACCTCTCCAGTTCTTTATAGAACTCAGCTATTCTCCCTTGTCTTGGGGTTGCATAAAACATCCTTCCATCCTTCTAATAAATCTTACTTCAGTACTTGTAAGAGCTCACGTTCATTTCTGTAACTGCCAGCTGCAACTGCAATTGTCCTAGCTAATACCATATGTTTAAATAAAGTGGTAACTACTACTTGAATGTTCATATTATGTGTTGAAATAATTTTATCAGCTAAAACTTACATCTTAAGCACCAGCTTTAACATTGTGTCTATAGGGAAAAATGTGTGTTCAAATAATATAAATTACTATTGGGAATAAAGCCTAAATTTTAAATTTGGGATTTTTTTAATCTATTAGTTTTTATTAATTATCCATGTTTTTGTCAATTATACTTTTAAAAAACACACATTTGTATCTCATAAGATAAGACTCTGGCTCTGGTCCTAAGAGGCAATCTTTAGCTATGGTTGACTATAAGTAATTCTCCCTATGTCATTGGTCCGTGCCAATGAACCTCTTGACATTTTTCAGTCAGAGTTTTTGTAGGAATAAATTCAATACCAATTAAAAATTTGTTATGTGAAGAAACAACACAGTGCTGGAGGAGGAAAGGCTTTTACAGCATTCACTTCTCTCAAAAGAATAAATCTACTAACCCAAAAATCCTCTTTGCCATAAAGTTTTAAAAATGCAAAGTGAAAGGAAAAAAAAGTTGAAAAATCTGGTCTTTAAATCAGTCAAATTGGCTTAGTTAATAAGTAGTTTCTGAATGTTCAAGCATGCTTTTAGGTAGCTGAGTGTGTGTGTGTGTGTGTGTGTGTGTGTGTGTGTCTATTGTAGGCTTTGAGCTGCTGGTAGTAAAGCATTTTAAGTCAGATAAGGAAAAAAATAGATAAATATGGTCTGTTAATTGCTGAGGCAGTATCCAGTGAACATCAATTAAAACAGAAGGCTTTGAAATCAGGGAAAAATAATTTTAAAGAGGGCTGTTGTTTTTGTTAATTACAGAGTAAGAATGAGCCTAATTCACTGCTTCCCTCCAACCCCCAGCCATAGATAAAGGAATCCCAATAGCATATCATTCAGTACAAGAACTTTACCATCAGTTTTATTCATCAGTGAAACCAAAGAAACAATTGCAGGATGTTCTCTATTATTTAGCATGGAATGCCTTTATCACTTTATGTCCTTGCCTGACATTCCTCCTTGTTTGTTGCCATTAAATGCTTGGCTTTTAGTCACATAGTGCCCTGCCAAATAAGTCACTATGTAGGAGTTTATATTACTTAGAGGGTTCAGCAGTGTCCCCTCTTTCTTTTTCTTTTTTAAGATTTTATTTATTTATTTGACAGAGATCATAAGTTGGCAGAGAGGCAGGCAGAGGGGGGGGGTGGTAAGCAGGCTCCCCGCTGAGCAGAGAGTCCGATGTGGGGCTCCATCCCAGGACCCTGAGATCATGACCCAAGTCGAAGGCAGGGGCTTAACCCACTGAGCCACCCAGGCACCCTCGTTTTATTTTTGTTGTTTTATTTTAATTCCAGTGTAATTAACATACAATGTTATATTAGTTTCCAGTGCACAACATAGTGAGTGATTCAACACTTCTATACATTACTCAGTGTCACCTGTTTCTTAAAACAGTTTATCAGCACTGCCTACCAAGTTGAGTGCTGAGGAACTCGTAATATGAGGCCATATTGATCACCATGAGAAGCAAAATAAATAAGGAATTATATAAAAAGTGATACTGAGAATGAATTGATTGGCAGACTACTTGATTTCATATTTAAAAGGTATGAAAAACCCTGTAGTGTTCTGTGGTGATAACATTAAAAGTTACATTTTCCCACTGTTACCTGCCTGCCTGAAAGTGAAAGCAGATGTTTTTAGGGGGGAGTACATGTTTTTCTTTTTTTGTATTTAATCAGTTGACTTTTCTATAGATAGGAAAAGACGATTAACCTGGGCAGGGTAATCACTCTGCTGTCATTTTCTAAATTATTCTAATGTGATTTTCAGAGCATGGCTTACATAGATCATTTATTCATTTAGTAGTAATGCTTTATGGAAGTAGATAAGCTGCATTTCCTTATGTGATTTTATAATTTATAAGGACAATTTGGCAATGATAAGTTTGGATGCTTTCCTAAGACACTTTGGCTATCTTCCCCTAACCACATGATGAGCCTCATTTCACATCTTTCAAATCTCTCCTTTAAATCTTTTGCTTTGGGCATAATTTTTGGGTATAGTAAGAACAGTTTGCTTTTGAAGGTGGCTGCTGCTTGGCAGTTAATTCTCTTTCTTCCTCTGTGGACTGTAAGTGGAATGTCCTTGAAATAATGATGATGCATGACTTTTTGCTACCATGTCCAGTATATTCCTGGTAATTTTAAGTTTTATTATTTATTGATAAATGTACCAGGTATACCTGTAGTAATTAGTTCTGTGTACCCTTCTTAGCTTTTTCTTACCTCTGAAATTAAAAGAGCCAAATTACAGACACGCTGAAGCCTGTCTGAATGCGACTGGGTTTTTTGTTGTTGTTGTTGTTGTTTAAAGAATTTATGTATTTATTTGACTGAGAGAGAGATCACAAGTAGGCAGAGAGTGGGGCGGGGGGCGGGGAGCAGACTCCCTGCTGACTGGGTTTTAAATAAGGGCCTACAAATAATTGCTTTGCCTGTAACACATTTTCATTTACAAATCTGTGTGTCATGTTTTATAGTCTCTGCATTTCAGAAATAAATAATCAGTTTGAGGTTCCTTAAGGTTGCTGATATTTGTTTATAACTTATACGTTTTTAAACATTTATGTAAGACTATATCTGGCCATTTCTTATCTTGGATGATTATTTCTGTGGTTTTTGATGGCAGAAGTTCCTTTTTATTTAGAGCTAATTATCATGAATACAGGTTTTGGTCCCACTTAACACTACTTTATTTTAGAGGTTCCCTTTTTAAGACTAAAACTACATATTTCTCCTAGATGAGAATTAGTTTCCAGAGGTTTGCACCATTATTGAGTCACTAAATAATTCTTGAATTGACTATACTATATTCCCCTAGTCTGTTCATTCTCCCACATGATGTGTTCATATTATAGGTTCATTCTCCCGTATAATAATTTCATATAATGCTTCTTCCTTCAGCTCACTCTCGGCTTTTTATTTCACTGAGAGAAATAAAAACAATCAGAAGAAAACTTAAAACACCCACTATAGCTACTTACCTACTTATATTTGTCCCCATATATTCTGTTTTCTCTCCTATTTACTCTAAATAACAATTTATGTTCCTAGCAAATGCCAACATCCCTGTTCTGACAAGCTTCCTTTTTTCTTTTTCTTTTTTTTTTAACCTATATGAAGAAATTTAGGAATCTTTGTGTTGTCTCTCAATGATAAGTTTTTCTTCCCAAGTGGAACATTCTTATCTGTCTATAAAAATGAAGATATATATCCAACTTAAAATAACTCTCTTTTGACTCCACATCTTCCTATGATTATTAACTTGTTTATTTTTTAAGTTTTAAAATTTATAAATAATAAAATTCACTCTCTCTCTCTCTTTTCTAGTGTTACTGTATCATTTTGCATTGCTACCAGCAATGTGTGAGATTTTCAGTTGCTCTGTTTTCTTGCCAGCTCTTGGGATTATCAGTTTCTTTTCCTGTTTCCTTTTTTTCTCTTTCTTCTTGTCCTCCTCCTCTACCTTCCTATTCCTTTGTAGATATGGTAGTAAGTGTATAGTGATATCTCACTGCTACTGATTGACATTTTGCCAGTGACTAATGATGTTAGTCACTTTCACAGAAAGATGAACTTATTTGCCATCCATATATTTTCTTTGGTTCAGTGTCTGTTCATATCTTTGGTCCATTTTATATTATGCTGTTTGCTTTCTTACTACTGAGATATGAGAAATTTTAATTAATTTTATATACAATTCCTCTCAGATATGTATTTTGTGAATATTTTCTCTGAATTTTTAGTTTATTCTTTCACTCTCTTAACACTGTCTTTTTCAGAGAAAAAGTTTTTAATTTTAATAAAGCCCAATTTGTCTTTTTTTATCATTTTGCTTCTCATGTCAAACCTACAAATTATTTGTTTAAACCAAGATCAAGAAAATTTTTCTTCTATTGTTTTCTAGTTTTATGGTTACATTGGATCTGTAGTCTATTTTAGCTAATTACTGAACAAGATGAGAGGTGTAGGTTGAGGTTAATTTCTTTTCCCATATGGTTGTTCAGTTGTTCCAGCACAATTTGTCAAAAAGACTACTTTTTTAACTGAATTCTCTTTGCACCTGTATTAGAAGCCCATCGTGTCCATATATGTGCAGATCTGTTTCCTAATTGGTTTGTATTTCCCTAGTGATTAGTGATGTTGAGCATCTTTTCATGGGCCTATTGACCATCTGTATGTCTTTAAAAAAATATCTATTCGGTCCTGTGCCTATTGTTAAATCAGAGTATTTGTGCTTCTGCTATTGAGTTGTATGAGTTCTTTTTTTATATAAATGTTGCATATTAACCCCTTATCTGATACATGGTTTGAAAATACTTCTATTCATAGATTGCCTTTTCATTTTGTTGATTGTGTCTTTGTCTGTGCAGTTTTTTAATTTGATGTAGTCCCACTTGTTTATTTTTCCTTTTGTCACTTATGTTTTTGGTGTCATGTCTAAGAAATCAGTGAAAGTAACAATACCAAGAAATTTTTCTCCTCTTTTCTTCTAGCATTTTTATAGTTTCAGGTCTTCTACATTTAAGTCTTTAATCTATTTTGGTTTAATTTTTGTGTACGGATCTGATTTCATTATTTCTCATGTTTTCCCAGAACCATTTATTGAAGAAACTACCTTTCCCCATTGATTATTCTTAGCTTCCTGCCAAATATTAATTGATCATACACATAGGCTGATTTCTGGGCCCTCAATTCTGTTCCATTGGTCTGTGTGTCTGTTTTAATGCCAGTACCATACTGTTTTGGTTACTATAGCTTTGTCATACAGATTGAAATCAGGAAGTGTGATTCTTCCAGGTTTTTTTTCCCCCCTCAATGTTCTTTTGGCTCTTTGGAGTCTTTTAGAGTTCCATACACATTTTAGGATTGCTTTTTCTATTTTTGTGAAAAAACTTCTACTGAAATTTTGGTAGGAATTGCATTGACTCTATAGATGGTTTTGGGTAGTTTAGACATTTTAACAATAGTAATTTTCAGATCCACCAGCATGGGATATCTTACCATTTATTTGTGTCTCCTTCAATTTCTCTCATCAGTGTCTTACAATTATCAGAGTATAGATCTTTCACCTCCTTAGTCAAATTTATTCCTAAGTATTTTATTGGTTTTGATGCTATCTTAAATGGGATTGTTTGATTTTTCTTTTAGATATTTTGTTGTTAACATATAGAAATGCAAATGATTTTTGCAAGCGGATTTTAATCTGTCAACTTTACTGAATTTGTTGATTATTTCAAACAGTTTTTTGGTGGAGTATCATCTACAAACAGAGACATTTTATTTCCTTCTTACTGATATGGATGCCTTTTCTTTCTCTTTCTTGGCCTAACGTGCTGCTTAGGACTTATAGAACTATTTTGAGTAAGAGTGGTGCATGTGAATATTTTTGTTCCTGATCTTAGAGGAAAAGCTTTTGGTTTTTCACTACTGAGTATGTTAACTGTGGGTTTGTCACATATGCCTTATATTATGTTGAGGTCCATTCTTTTTGTACCCAATTTGTTGAGAGTTTTTATGATAGAAGGGTGTTAAATTTTGTCACATGCTTTTTATATATCTATTGAGAGAATCGTGTACTTTTTATCCTTCATTCTATTAATATGATAGGTCATATTTATTGATTTGTGGATAGTGAACCATTTTTGCATTCAAGAAATAAATCCCATTTTATTTTTGTTTGATCCTTTTAATGTGCTGTTGAATTCACTGTGCTAGAATTTTATTGAGAATTTTTGCATCTATATTTATTAGGGATATATGCCTATATTTTCACTTCTTGTAATGTATCTGGCTTTCATATCAGGGTAACACTGGCCTCATAAAATGAGTGGTAGCATTCCCTCCTCTTCATTTTTTGGAAGAGTTTGAGAAGGATTCGCATTAATTTTTCTTTAAATGCTTGGTAGAATCACCAATGAAACCATCTGGTCTTGAGGAGGTGTGTTCTTTTTTGGGAGGTTTTTGATTACTGCTTCAGTCTCCTTACTTGTTATCAGCTGTTCAGACATTTTATTTCTGCATACTTCAGTCTTCACATGGTGTTTGTCTGTAGGAATTTATTCCGGGTTATCAAACTTGTTGCTGGTTTTTGTTTGTTTGTTATTATTGTTTTTTTTATTTTTGGTGTGTATTTTTTTCCATTTTGAAGTGATACATTTAATTGGAACAGAGTTATTTATTATCCTGTGTATTTCTGTTTTGTCAGTTGTAATAACTTCTCTTTTGTTAATAATTTTTTTTGAGGCCTCTTTTTTTCTTGGTTAGTCTAGCTGAAGTTTTGTCAATTTTGTTTATCTTTTCAAAAAACGAACTCAGTTTTATGATATTTTCATTTTTTTGGTCTATAAATCACTTATTTCTGCTCTAATATTTGTTATTCCTTCTGCTGCCTTTGGGTTTAGTTTAGTTTTGTTTTTGTTTTCTTTCTGATTCTTTGAGATGTAAAGTTGGGTTATTTATTTGAGACCTTTCCTTTATCTTTATGTAGGCTTTTATTGCTATAAAATTCCTTCTTAGAAATGTTTTTGTGGCATCTTATAAGTTTTGGTATGTTGTATTTTCATTTTCATTTGCCTCAAGATACTTACTGATTTTTTAAGCTCATTTACTTATTTATTTTCAGTTAATCTCTGTACCCAGAATGGGGCTCAAACTCACGACCCTGAGATCAAGAGTTGTATGTTCTTCTGACTAAGCCAGGTGCCCCACTTTCTGATATTTTATTTTTTCTTTGATCCCTTGATTGTTCAGGAGTGTGTTGTGTAGTTGCCACATATTGGTAAATTTTCAGTTTTCCTCTTATTACTGATTTCTCATTTCATACCATTATAGTTGGAAAAGATAACAGAGATTATTTCTATTTTCTTAGATTTGTTAAGGCTTGCTTGATGGCACAACATATGATCTATCCTTGAAAATGTTCTCTCGAAAGATGGCTTTTGATTGCTTTCAAAGTATTTTTTGGACGAAAGTATGAGGAAGTGGTGATGCAACATGGGGGCTTAAGTGGGTAGGAGAAGAATTCATGAAACAAGATGGGATAGGGAGGGAGACAATCCATAAGTGACTCTTAATCTCACGAAACAAACTGTGGGTTGCTGGGGGGAGGGGGGTTGGGAGAAGGGGGGTAGGGTTATGGACATTGGGGAGGGTATGTGCTTTTGGGTAAATTGGAAGGGGAGGTGAACCATGAGAGACTATGGACTCTGAAAAACAATCTGAGGGGTTTGAAGTGGCGGGGGGGTGGGAGGTTGGGGTACCAGGTGGTGGGTATTATAGAGGGCACGGCTTGCATGGAGCACTGGGTGTGGTGAAAAAATAATGAATACTGTTTTTCTGAAAATAAATAAATTGGAAAAAAAAAAGAATGAATCTATTTTCATTTATCTTATTTCTAAGACAAATTCCCTAGCAGTTCATCCTCCACTTACGAGCCACTGTGATGTTTTAGAAATACAAACTCAAAGAAATCCTTATCACTTGAAATGAAAATAAAATCCTTTACTGGGCTTGCAAAGCACTGAATGATCTGACCCCTGCTTACCTCGAAGACTTCATCTTGCTTTACTCACATCCTGGTTCACAACGGTAGACACCTACCTTTCTTAAGGTTCTTTGAGCACACCATGTTCTTCCCCAGCCTCAGGGCTTGCACATGCACCATTGCTTCTGCTCAGATGATCCCCACCTGCTACTTGGTTCTTGGGGTAACTTTGCTTTCAGTCTAGTCTCAGTTTTCAAATGCAAACTCCTTATTGTTACCACTGGTTTTTAAGTTAAAAGTGATAAAATAGCCTCAGAAAATCAGAAAACCTGATGATTTTCCTAGCTCTATTAAGTTACTTTTATTTGGATTATTTAATACTTCTTATATTTATTGAGAATTTAATGTATTATTTAACAACAATATAGATTTTCACTTTGGTGTACTTACAGATTCAAGAGAGGATCTCTATTTTTGGGTGAGAGATTGAAATAAGGAAGGGAAGAGTCTGGAGGGATGGAGAGAATCAAAGAGGTAGATTTTATATTAACGCATCTCCTACTGAAGCTAACAGTATAAAGAAGAAGGTAGTGCAATTTCTGCAAACAAAAAGGAGCATCTTTTATGTTCTAATCTTAAAAATGCCAGGTAATATTACTTTATAGATCCTTGCAAGGTCAGTAAAGTAGGTGTTAGCATTGTGAGTTGCAGTTGGAAAAGGCAAAGAGAAAGATAAAGAGAGCTTTGGAAGGGAGCTTGATGTTAAAAACTGAATAAAAGATAATTTATCACTCCTGCTGTGGTAGTTCTTGGATTTTGTTTGAATTCAATTTGATAAACAAGTATTAAATATATATTTTTTGCAAGTATTTTGGGGATACAAAGTGAAATAAATTAAGTCCTGCCTCCAAGGACATCCTAATCTAGATGGAGACAAACACCTGCAGTTAAGCACACATACTTTAAACCCTTTAGTCAGTGGATGCAGTAGGAAATACTATAGAATAGAAATGAGAAAACAATTCATTTGAGCTGAGGAGAATTTGGGAGTATTTTATAGTGGAGATGGTATTTGATCTTGGATTGACTGACATTGAATTTTTGACGAATGGAGACATGGAAGAAGAGCATTTTTTACTCCCCCAAAGTATGTGGAGTTATTAATGAGCATGATATATTTTGTGGAAGGGAGTAAAATCTGGTGCTACTGAAGCATGGAGTGGTAGAGGAGATGAGGTTTTTGGTTTTTTGTTTGTTTTTTTTTTAAAAGGTTTTATTTATTTATTTGACAGACAAAGATCACAAGTAGGCAGAGAGGCAGGCAGAGAGAGAGGAGGAAGCAGGCTCCCCACTGAGCAGAGAGCCCAACGCGGGGCTCAATCCCAGGACCCTGGGATCATGACCTGAGCTGAAGGCAGAGGCTTTAACCCACTGAGCCACCCAGGCGCCCCGAGATGAGGTTTTTTACCATCTGCTTTTTTCCTTACAGGAAATTCCCTACACTGGAGCATAACTCCTCCCTTTGTTCCTTGGGACATTTTCTCTGAATTGCCTTGTTGACCATGTGTTTCCATAGCACCTGTGTTTCCTCTTTCATCTATTTTTCTTAATCGATTAATTCATTCTTTCTTTTATTCCTGTATGTAATAAACATTTAACTGATACAGTATACCAGGCATTGTACTAAGTTAGTCTAAATAGACACAGTGTTGAAGAAGAGACATAGCCTCCACTGAAATTCAAAGCCTAGTATAAAAAGATAGAAACAAAAAACAAATACTCTTACAAATAACTAATTGAAATTGCATTGCATATAACTAGGAAGTTATGAACAAAATGAACAAAACCCTCTGCTTCATGGGAACAGGTAATACAGAGATCTGACCTGATGGGACAGGTGAAGGAAAGTATCCCGTCTCCTGTGATGATATTTCAGTTAAAACTTGATTGTTATGTTGTCTTCTGTCTAGCATAGTATCAGGGTACTTATGAGATATTTATTATACAAATCAATACCAAAAGAAAGAATGATACTACTATTCCTGTTACTACTTCTAGCTAATATTATTACATACTTATTGTGAGCCAATTTGTTAATGTGCTTTAATGAAGTTTATTGTTTAATCCTTATAATAACCTTATCATGTAGGTACTGTTATTCTAGTATGCTAATGCAGAAATTGAGTGTTAGTGATATAAAGACTTTCTCCTAAGATCCCACAGCCTATAATTGTAAAAACTAGAATTTGAACCCATATTTATATGACTCAAAAGTGCACATGCATCTCAACCACTAGAGTATATTGCCATCTATTGCACTTTGTATGAAATCCACATTTTGTCAACCTGGCCCTTGTCTCATGAGGTCCCTCTGAAAATAGGAAGTAAGGGTTTAGAGAAGACTTCTTAGGTATTGCATCTGCTATGTATATTCTCCATCCCCTAGAAATCTCTGGATATCTCCCATGCACAGTTGGGTTTTTAAAGATAGCAGCTCCAGGTCCCTAAGGAGGTGTGCTATAGAGATCCTGGGATCTGTGAATGAACTTTCTCCCCTGACTCTATTGACATCACTTGATGGATGGACCAATGCTAGTTTATAGGTCACCGGAGACAGAAAGCTTGTCTATTTTACTCATGACTATTCCACAATATCAAAGTTGCTGAGTGAATGCAATCCAGTACTCTAAACCATAGACTGGGAGGGAAGTATGGCTCATCCTGGGATTGAATGCTCTTCTGTGAGGCTTTCAAACACACTTAAGAAATCAAAAAATTATGGAAACATTGCTTTACTTTAAATTTGGAAGCATGTTGCAATCCATTCTGATCATGAAAAGGTGAAAATTTTGAAGTGGCTTCTATTCAACTCATCTTAAAGACCCTTTGCTCTGATGGGCCCAGAAGCTCAATTTTTTAATATCCATGGTACCCATAAGTGCCCTTCTCTGTCCTTAGAGAAGTCTCCTCCCTTTGTAGTTTCTCTCCTTTCCCCCACCCCTCTGTACATTTTACTTTTTGATTACTCTCTCTCCTTCATTTCATGCTACTCCTTTGAGAGTTCAGGCTCTTGAGGAATTGCTATGCATTGAATTTTATCTAGTTGTGATGAAGAACAGGGATATAGAAAGATTGACAAGTTAAGACCTTGCTGGGATTTCTCCTCAGGGTTTTATATAAAAGAAAATCCAGTTTATCAGGATCTAAAGGTTAACTTTCTTCCAGCGTGTCTCTTGTGTGTTACTTTTTCAAAGGAATGTCTGACTCCTTTATTTCCATGTCCTCAGCTCAGCTGCACTGTTAAAGACACTTTTCCTAATCTTGAAATGGGCGAGAAAGATTCCAGGAAGAAAAAGAAGAGAAATAAAACAAATAGATTTATCCCATCACAAAAACAGTTATAAAGTAAATGAAACAGTCTTCAAACAACTAGGAGAAATTAACATTTTTTACTGCTCTGTCAGAATTAAGGGAGCATAGAGAAAGTACTGGACATAGATGCTTTGATTTACAGTTCAAATTTGGAAGCCCTAAGATGGCTAAATTGAATGCAGAAAGTAGATGTAAGCTAAAGTGTGTTTATTGTACATTTCTTTTGTGCCAGGTACTTCATTAGATACAGGAGGCACTAAGATGAATAGATCCTTCCCTGGCCATGCCAATCGTAGTCTAATTGGGAACAAATTATGTAAACAGATTATTTCAATACACAATAATTTCAATATTCAGTAGAATTATTCCTAGGATGCCAAACTATACTCCAAAATAAATCAAGGAATGATTCCTGGAGAAAGTTATATTGAACCGAGTTCTAGCCAAAGTAATGAAGATAAGAAAAAAGACATATAAGCAAGGAAAATATGTTAAAGAAAGAGAACAAATTGTGAGAAGCAGAGTATTCACAGGAAACTCTGTTATTAGAGCATCAAGTTTTAAAGAAAAGAGTGACAGAAGGGGAATAGGGAGAGTGGATAGGGGCAAGGTCTTGCAGGATCTTGTGTGTTATGCTAAGAAGCTGTGCATGATGTATCATCAGTCAGTAAAGGCAATGCTTTGCTGTGATTACAAGTAACACCCCTTTTTCACTGACTTAAAACAACAAAAGTTTCTTTTTCTTTCACTCCATGTTTCTCACAGGTCAGCAGGGAGATTCTGCGTTGTTGTCACTAAGGGACCCAGACTACTGAAGTATACGAATGGGACCAATTACATTGTCAGAAGGTAAAGAAAATTCTGGAGGGTTTTAGTCCACAAAAATGAGTGTCAGTTCAGAGTTAGTGTCTAGCTCTAAAAGATTTTACACAATCACTCTGACTTGGTAACCTCAGGTCCACTTGGGGAGGGCTTGACCAGAGATTCATGGTTATTACATGTGGCAGTGCTGCAGGTTTTCTGTGTGTTTCTTCTCCCAAAGGACCTGTATTCCTTTTAAGAGGCTGTGATCTCATCATGTAGACTCAAGTCAAGGTTCTGGCCCCCAGATTTGAAGATTTTCCAGTTACATGGATCACATAATGTTTTAATAGGCTACTCATCATTTTATTCCTGTAGATACTGTAATTAGTTAGCCACTGACAAAGAGCCCTGTGGCCAGACTTTCTGACTACCACTTTGTCCTGCTTCTTTCTGAAGTCATTGCATTCCCCTTGCTTATGACAATTAAATACTACCCCTCAGTTTCTGTCCCTGGGATTCCATCATTCCTGCTGAAGGCAGAGAGCCACTTTAGTGGGAGCATTGAGCTCATCTAGGATGTTGTTGCTCCTTTATTTAATGTATTTCTTAATCCTTTGGTGAAAGGAGTATTTTCTGGGACTTCTTGAGAGGAATTAATAGAGCGAAGATAGATGTGTAGTTGCACATCATACATCTACTTATCGTTCCAAAATTGCTGTCTCCTTAAGATATATTTATAAATATCTTTGTTGTTGTTGTTGTTGTTTTAAATTTGCATTCCAGGGAATTTTTGGCATCTCAGTCTCACATTAAATACATACCCTCTGGTAAATGTTCTCATATCACCTTGTTAGGCAACATTTAGTTATATTCCATCCTCCTTAGTCTGACACTCTGTTCTTGTATATTGTCCAGTTTTTTGTCAAAATAAATTAGCTAACTCTTATCATTGTCCTGGGGGTATAAATAATCTCCTTTCTTGTCAGTTTTTGCCCTTTCTTCCCTGTATCTTTATACGAAGGTTATAGGAGTAGAAGTAATAAGGGGTACAGGAGGTGGGCATCTTCTTGTAAGGTAATCTGTTCAGATGGGTTGTTATAGGGTTTTAAGCAAGAGAAGGCAAGTCTCCTCAGAAGAGACTCAGAATGTCTTTGAAGCTCATGAGTGTCATTTTTATCTGCATCTACCTAGATGTTCTCATTTCATAGATCTGGGGCCTACTCTTTCCAACTGATGCCCTGACTTTAACAAAGGAGACTCTGTGGATCTGGGAAACAAGCTTCTATTGTAGTTCTTCAACCTGCACTATTAAATTTGGCATCTGATTTTAAGCAGTTTCTGTTCCACAGCTGTAGGAAATTTAAAAATTATCTTAGGACTGCCTTAAACTGAGAATTTAAAAATCCTGAGCTTCTTTACTTCTTTAAAGTTCTCCAACAGGAAAGAAGAAAGAAGGTAAGCCTCACCCCACAGTTTTGTTATCATTGCAAGCAAAGAAATTGGGTCTTGAGAAGGAATCTGCCCCTGGTGAAGATGCTATGAAAACTGTTAAAATGACAACAAAGGATTTAGGATATTACTTAAACTTAGTTGGTTTTGAGAACTCAGCAGGTTTTGAGAAAATTGACCACTTTTGAAGGAAATATGGAAATACTACTGTGGATAAAATGCTATCGACCTGCTACACAGAAATGTTTGAAAGCAAGAGTCAACAGATGTAGCAAACTTTATTGTTGTCTTATTTTTTTTAAAAGACTTTATTTGTCTGAGAGAGAGAGAGCACAAGCAAGGGGAGCTGCAGGCAGAGGGAGAAGCAGGCTCCCTGTTGAGCAAGGAGCCAGATGTGGAACTTAGTACCAGACCCCTGGAATCATGACCTGAACCAAAGGCAGACCCTTAACCTTTTGAGCCACCCGGGCATCCCCATTGTTGTCTTATTTTAAGAAATTACCACAGCCATTCTAGCCCTTAGCACCCACCACACTGATCCATCAGCACCCATCAGCATTGAGGCAAGAACTTCCTCCAACAAAATCATTACGTTGCACTGAAAAGATCAATGATGATTATCATTTTTAAATTTTATTTTGCTCTTTAAAATATTTTATTTATTTATTTATTTTTAAGATATTTTATTTATTTATTTGAGAGAGAGAGCACAAGCAGGGTTGGGGCAGAGGGAGAGGGAGAAGAAAACTCCCCAGCGAGCTGGGAGCCCAACATGGGGCTTGATCCCAGAACCCTGGGATTGTGACCTGAGTGGAAGGCAGCCAGTTAACTGACTGAGCCACCTTGGTGCCCCGTGATTATCATTTTTTAGTAAAATAGTATTTCCTAATTAAGACTTGTTCAGTGTTTTAAATACAAAATGCTATTATACACTTAATATACTAAAGTGCAGTGTAAACATAACTTTTAAATGCACTGGGAAACTAAAAAATTAACTTGACTCACTTTATTGTAATACTCAGTAAATTCCAGTGGTCCAGAACCAGTCCTGCAGTATCTCTGATATATATGCCTGTACCCATTTAAATTTTCAAGTTGCTTAGCACAGCATTCAAGGCTAATGGCATAACCAAATCAGTCTAGGATTTTACCTTTGAGACTCTTGTTTCCTAACTTCCTTCATGTTGTCAATTGCTGTATCAGTTGGGTTCAGTTAGGAAAAAGAAATCACACTAGGTATTCCTATGCTATAGGTCTAACATTGAGAACTGAAGACATAGGTTTTGAAGAATTTATTTAAAAAATCCTAATGAGACTACCCAGATAAAACAAGTGCAGGAAGCAGATGCCATCCTTGAGACTGAGTGAAAGAACAAGTTAGCATAACCTAAGACTTTGGACGAGGGACCCCACAGAATTGGATCTTAGCCCTTTGAGGAGCAGTTACATCTAGCTCTGCTCACATTTTGGAGGTTGATTGTGTGAGTGTTGAAACTTACTGGTGTGTAGAGCCAACTACTGTTGCTGGGCAAACAAACGAAATAACCGTCTTTACTTCAGCTTTCCAGTCTCTCTCTCTCTCTCTCTCTCTGTTGCTTCTTGTTGACAGAATCTAACTTGAGCCACAGGAGGCAAAGGAGTCTGAAAATGATTTGCAGAGTCCCAGCTTAAGCATTATGTAAAGGAAAGTAGAAGAGTGGGTTCAGAGCTCAGCTGCAACTGGTCTATAACCAGTATTCATGCATTCCGTAAAGGTGTTAGAGAAGCACTAATGTTTAAGTTGTCATGTAAAGGATGGGAAGGAATTAGGCCAAGATGAGGGGAAAATATTTCAGTCAGAAGGACTGACCCATGCAAAGACCAGGAAGAAGAAAGAAAGACAAATTTGGACAACTAAAAACTAAACTCAATGACATTTTCTTTATGTGTAACCCAGGAAAACTGATTAATGGGCATTCCTGGTTAAGGATTAATATCAAAACAATGGTTCTTAGGTTACTGATTGAAACCTAAAAATTGTATGTTTATACACCTTATATATTTCCCAAATTTAGCTCTTCAAAACAGTTTGGCTAATTCTTTTAATTCTGTCTTTGCGTTTATTATTTTTTTTAATCTGATGTTTTGCTTATTTTTTTATTGAGGTATAATTGACATACAACAGTTTGTTAGTTTCAGATGTACAGCATAATGATTTGTTACTTATATGTATTATGAAATGATCACCATAAGCCAATTAATTAATATCTGTCACCATATATAGTTACAAATTTTTTTCTTCTGATGAGGCTTTTTAAGATCTACTCTCTTAACAACTTTCAAATATGCAGTGTAGTATTATTCGTACTGTAATTTTGTATACACATTATATCCCAAGGATTTAATTATTTTATTATTGGAAGTTTGTACCTTTTGACCTCCTATCCATTTCTCCTGCCTCTCCATTTCCTGCCTCTGATAACCACCAGTTCATTCTCTGTAACTGTGAGCTTGGTTTGTTATTGTTGTTAAATTACACATGTAAATGAGATCCTATGATACTTTTCTGTCTCTGTCAGTCTTACTTCATTTAGCATAATGCCCCCAAGGTCCATCTACTTTACAAATAGAAAGGTTTCACTCTAATGACTGAGTAGTATTCTGCTGTATATTACCACATCTTCTATATCCAACACTTAGGTTGCTTCCATATCTTGGTATTATAAATAACGCTGCAATAAACATGGGGTAAAGTAAACCCTACATATATCTTTTAAAATCAGTGTTTTTATTTCCTTCAGATAAATACCCAGTGTATTTCATACGCTTTCCACAGTGGCTGACCCAGTTTGCATTTCTACCAACAGTGCACCAGGATTCCCTTCTCTCCACATCCTCATAAACACTTGTTATTTCTGTCTTTTTAGTAATATTCATGTTAATAGATGTGAGGTGATATCTCACTGTGGTTTTGATTTGCATTTCCCTGATGATTAATGATACTGAACATCTTTTTGTGTGGCTTGTTGGTCATCTGCTTGTCTCTTCTTTGGAAACCTGTTTATTCAGAGTCTCTGAAACTTTTTTGATTGGATTGTTTAGGGTTTGGTTTTTTTTTTTTGCTATTGAGTTGCAGGAGTTCTTTATATATTTAGGATATTAACCTCTTATCAGATTAATAAAATTTAACAATATTTAATTTAAAATAATTAATCAGATTAGCCTCTTGTCAGATTATCAGCCTAATCCATAGGCTGCTTTTTCTTCTTGTTGATGGTTCCCTTTGCTGTGCAGAGGTCTTTAGTTTGTAGTCCCATTTGTTTATTTATGCTTCTCGTGGTTTTGCTTTTGAAATTAGATCCAGAAATTAATTGCCAAGACCAGTGTACAAGAAGCTTACTGCCTGTGTTTTCTGTAAGTGGTTTTATGGTTTCAGGTCTTCCATGCAAGTCTTTAGTCCATTTTGAGTTGATTTTTGTGTGTGGTGTGAGATAATAGTTCAGTTCTACTCTTTTGCATGTGGCTGGACAGTTTCACAATACTATTTATTAAGGAGACTGTTCTTTGCCTTCTCTTCTTATTACTTCTCTCTGTGTTTTTGTATAATTTTTGACTTTAGAATAAAAACAGTGCAGCAAATCAATAAAAACCAGATTCATAGAGATTTTCCTTTTTCTGTGTTTGAGAGATTCATTTTTCATAGAAAATATTCTATAAATGATAATACATGTTATAGTTCAAAAGTTCATATCTATTTCTTTTCTTTCCTGGTAAGAAGATCTATCTTATTCCCTTATATGATGTAAAGTGATTCATCTTATTTGGCTGCAACCTAGTGTTTTCAAAGGACTTTAATCGCCTCACACTTTTAACGAAATCAAAGACTAGATGTGTGGGGATAAGCCCCTGAGAACAAGGGGTGTATTGCTGTATCTGCATGCTTGAGGAATGGGAAAAAATGCTCTGAGTGGTTGTCTTAGGCCACTGAGTTTTTATACTTAGATCTGTGCTTAAATAGAAATCTGGAATGGATATTTGGGTGCCAATATCCTATGGCTATAGTGCCATGCAAGCCATTTCTGAATTTTACTCTCTTTAGAATGCCCTGAAGCTTCAAATTCCTCAGAGTTGGTTTGCTTTATGTACTCTGTAAATGATACATGGCACATTAGCTATAGAATGATGTGCCGATTTATGGGTTTATTATTTTGTTTAATCATTTGTCATGACTAACTGTCAGAGGTAAAGGTCTAATGTGGTTCTGTGGCTTCCTGGTGTCTCTATTTGAGGATCCAAAAAAAATTTTACATTTTTCTTTCTTTTAGTTTTTCTTATAATAAACTTGTAAGCATTAGATTTGGTTAATTAATGAGTGATTTTTCGACTCTACTATTTTATTTCCTTACACAGTTTGAAACCAAGGCATCCAGCTTACCTAATTTTCTGCCTCATTATAAACAAAAGCTGAAAGCTCAGTTAGAAAAAGAAAAGAACCCATCATGCTTCTTCCCAGGTATCTGTATGTGTTAGAAGAGACTGTCACAGAACTGAATGGGAGAAATGAAAACACATATTTTTGGATGATTGGGTGGGGGTCTTAGACTGTGACTCTCTCTTGCTAGAGAGAATATTAAAGGCCACAATTGTTCTTAGTGATTGACCTTGAGTAATTAAAAGATTAATTAAGAAAAGGTGTAAGAATGTATTCAAATTCCAATGAAGAAAAATCACACTAATGACTAAATAAATATGTTCTGATGAATAAATGAACACATTTATGCTTTCTTACATCGGAATTTCAATGACAACTATGGTGGTAGTCACCAAGCATTTATTAGTAATAGGTACATCGTATATATTGTATTCAGAGCAAAAAACTATGTATTATTATATTCAATACAAAAGAATATATTCAAAGTGAAATAGCTGCTAAGTAGTTCTAAGTTGTAAAGCATGGCATTAGATATATCACCAAAGGACTAGGTTTGAAAAGCAGCATTAATCATTACCACATCTCTCAGAGTACTTTAATTGTCCCTTCTCAGTCTATCTTGGTCTAAACTAGAGATTAATTACTGAATTATGAGCCTGTGGGAGAGTGCTGTAAAGTTTCCTTTTTCTTGTCTTCAGGAAAGAAAGGGGTTGTTTTCCTTTAGTCCAAGGAAGGGGGTGGACACTTTAAGAGAGCATTCGTGAATTGGGATGATCTGAAGGTTGTGAGTTACATCAGAATTACAGACTGAATGTTTGTTTATGCAGTAGATTTATTAAGCTCCTGGTGTGTCTATTTGAAAACAGAAGTGGAAAGAGCCAGAATAGGAAGAGGTTGAGCATTAGGAAAGTCACACCTCCATTTTTTAGTAGATAAAGGATAACAGTCCTTCCGTAGACCAGAAAGGGGAACCAGGCTTCTGCCATGTTGCCAGAAGCAAGTAGTTTCAGAACGTATCATGAGTGAGAGTGAATTAGATGAGCTCAAGTTGAGTAGACTGTCTACATGAGGGAACTGGCTGTTCTCTGCAGGGCTCCCTGAAGAACACACACCTACTTCCCCTGTGAGCAAGCAAGCCCTTGAATGTCTATGATGCAGAAAACATTGATAGATGAGGAAGCCCAGCAGTAGCACCAATGAACTTACAGACATTTGCTCTCTTTCCTCTGATCTTCTCCAAAAATCTACAACCCTGAGGACCCAGAGGTAGGGAGTGAGAGGAGGTAGAGAAGTAAAAGAGCTGACAGGTGCTAATCAGTCTCAGCTAGGGGAGGAATGGAATATTAAACTAACCGGATGATTAAATTTTGCATTATATTTAATTTTACTGAACTGGCTTGTGGTATACCTAAAATTAGCTGTAAAGCTATAAGTACCACCTAAAATGTTATGAAGGAATTTTGTAAAATACATACAGGAGCAAAGACTACATAAAGGAACATAGAAGGATTTGATTAAATACACATAGGAGCAAAACTAAAAGCGCTTTCCACGTCTGAACTCCCTTGAGTTAGGCCGTTCCATATACCCATGAGGAGCTGCATCATCATTTCATGCACTTCTCTGGCTTAATGTCCATGCTCTCCTGAATTCAGATCACTTTAGTTCCACTGGCACCAGGGTCTCTCCCACCTTAGGGCTTACTGTTTCCATTTCCTCTGACTGGAATATTCTTTCTTGCATCTTCACAGGACTGGCTCCAGCTCAAATATCCCTCCCTCAAAGAGGTATTTCCTGACTGTCTTATCTAATGTAAGTCCCCTCCCTTACTCAATTACCTTATCCCATACACTGTTTATTTCTCTCATGGTATTTATGCCACCTCTGATTATTTTAAATACTTATTTATTTAATTGTTTATTGGTATTGAATTAGTCTATTTTATCTCACAATAAGCATGTGTTAATAAATGAGTGAAATAAGCCTCAATAATTCAGAAGAACCTTAAGTTTACTGATAAGCAGTAGTAATTGCCATGCCACCCTCTCCCACATGTAAACTAGTGGCTAATGACAGAAATTAATTAGGGTTCTGCCCCAGGGCCTTTCACTGTAGGAAACATGCTTCAGTGAGCTCTGTTTTCCATGTGGTGAAATTATTCCCTTTAGAAAAGAAAATGGATAATTGGTACTTACTGTGTATCAGGCACTTTAAACATTTACTCATTTACTTTTTAAAACACGTCAAGGTCAGCATTGCCATTTTATAGATTAATTTTATAGATTCAGAATCTAAGGGTTCCGGTGGGTATAGGATAGAAATATTTCGTGCCAACATTGCTGCCACGTCTGTTTGGCTCTGAAGTCCATTGTCTCCCTGGAACATCATATTACTTTCCATTCTTAAAATTGTCATACCACTGGCAATAACATGTATGACATAACTAGTGGCCTTCTGGAGTTGAGATGCCTCTAATTTACTGTTTATGACTTTGGCTATGAAATCAGAGGCTCCTTATAATGAAGCCTTAGATTTGTTTGTTTTGTCTTGTTTACATGTATTAGTTGGACAGAACTCTAAGGGCCAAAATAATATAAACCATAGATTTGTCTTTCACTGATTGGCTGAGACAAGGATTGTCTGTGCAAGTGGTTTATTGGGAAGGGCTCTCAGAAGAAACTGGCTAAGGGTATAAGGGGGTGCCAGATAGAAACCAAGCCAGGGACTCACCTCTGAGAAGAGTTAGCCAATTCCTGTAGTAGAAGTGTTGAGTCGAAGCCATACCTCAGAGTTCTCTTGACCTGAGTAGTAAAGATGGGCTTTCATACTTTTCTGCCAATCATTGGCTGGGAGAGGGAAGAGGTGAGGTGCAAATGTGGATTGCTGCATTTTTGCTTCCTGCAGCCCAGCTGCACTAGAAGAAGATAGTCCTGTGTATAGGCCTTTGGAGGCAAAAGTACACCAGAAGCCTGAGGAGGGATATGCAGAAACTCTAAAAGGTATCCCAGATGATTAGGGTAAAGCACCATCTAGTGCCCATTATACATGATATCTGTCTTATTTTAAAGGAAACAAACAAATTTGTCTTATACAAGAAAAAATTGACGACTTATTTTTCGCCATGACTTGGCTGTTGAAGCTCCAGTGATAATTCATCTTGACTGGATATTTTGCAGTGAAAATGTAGGGTCACATGGTGGTTGCCAAGTTGGCTTACAGTGGAAATGGCATATGATTCTAGTTGATGCATAGGGTTTAAGAAGCAAGGCATCAGAAAATGCATCATCTCAGGTTCACGCATATTGGCTGTCTGCCTCTTTATTGCTTCCTCAGCCCTAAAGCTGAGCACATTATTGTTTCAGAGGCCAAAAGCTCTTAAAGCAATCTATGGGATGCCTCTCTTTCTAGTCTCTTCTTTATAGCTCGAGAACCTTTATAGTTCTTTCATTGCTCCCAGTTTGACTTCACTTCTATTTTGTACTTTTCTGATCCTCCCCAGCAATTTCTTCCTTTGATATTCTGGAAAAACCTTTTGCTCTCTTATTCCTCATCTCTCCCTATCCTGTGTTCCTGTGTGTTTAAATTACCACCATGCACTTATTTTTAGTGAAAGAACTTAAAATATAAGTGCAACAGCTGAACTCTATTTCTCTAAATTCTTTCCCAAATCTAATACTTGAATTTTTCCATTTGAGTTCAAATTACTCTAATAATTTCAGTTTAATTTGCTTTTTTTTGTTTGTTTGTTTGTTTTTAAGATTTTATTTGTTCATTTGAGACAGATACACAGAGAGAGAAAGCATGAGCAGAGGGAGAGGCAGAAGGAGAAGCAGACTCCCAGCTGAGCATGGAGCCCTACGAGGGGCTCTATCCCAGAACCCCGGAGATTGTGACCTGAGCCAAAGGCAGCCACTTAACCAACTGAGCCACCAGGTGCCCCATAATTATTAATTTTATGTGTCAACTTGGCTGAGCCATTGTGCTCAAATATTTGGTTAAACACTCTGGATTCCTAAAGGTGTTCCTTCAATGTGGTTAACATTTAAATCTGTTGACTTTGAGTAAAGCAGATAACCCTCCATATCATAGGTGGACCTCATCCAACTTTTTTTTTTTTTTTAAAGATTTTATTTATTTATTTGACAGAGAGAGATTACAAGTAGGCAGAGAGGCAGGCAGAGAGAGAGGAGGAAGCAGGCTCCCCGCTGAGCAGAGAGCCTGATGCAGGACTCGATCCCAGGACCCTGAGACCACGACCCGAGCCGAAGGCAGCGGCTTAACCCACTGAGCCACCCAGGCGCCCCCTCATCCAACTATTTGAAGCCCTTAATTTTAAAAAGACTGACATCCTCTGATCAAGAAGGGATTTTGCCAGCAGACTGCCTTTGGACTGAGACAGCAGCTGTCCCTGGATCTCTAGCCAGGCTATGCTGCAAATTTTGGACTTGCACCTCCTCAATCACATAAGCCACTTCTTTTAACATCTATCTATATAGCTAGCTAGCTATGTATCAATCTGTCCATACATATCCTGATGGTTCTGTTTCTCTGGAGAACACTAATACATTTATCTATCTTAAATTGCCCTGTTAAAACCCCATCATTTATAAAGGAGGAAAAAATGTTTAGTGTAAGAGCTTAGTCACCAATTAATTTATTTTAGAAATGATAAGTACTGGGGCGCCTGGGTGGCTCAGTAGGCTAAGCCATCTGCCTTCAGCTCAGGTCATGATCCCAGGGTCCTGGGATTGAGCCCCATGTCAGGCTCCTTGCACAGTGGGGAGCCTGCTTCTCCCTCTCCCTCTACTGCTCCCCTGCTTGTGCTCTCTCTCTCTCTCTCTCCCCCTTTCTGTCAAATAAATAAATAAAATCTTTTAAAAAAAGAAATGATAAATATTGATTGACAAAGAAACACATACACATTAAAAAGAAATAGTGACAAAGACTAATCTCTCTTCATTCCTACCCCTTAGCCACTACTGTTGACTGAGTTAGGATTGTTATGTTCAGCTCACTCAGCAGTGAACAGGCCATGGACCATTTGTCCTACTTTTGAAAAAGGCTCTAAGTTGTTTTTATTCTCAAATATGAGTATTGTATAGGCTTTTTCTAAAGAAAAAATTACAAATATATAATGTTTGACTATACTTCTTTTCTTTTTATTATTTACTCATTTGACAGACAGAGATCACAAGTAGGCAGAGAGGCAGGCAGAGAGAGAGGAAGGGAAACAGGCTCTCTGCTGAGCAAAGAGCCTGATGCGGGGCCCTATCCCAAGACCCTAGGATCACAACCTGAGCCGAAGACAGAGGCTTTAACCCACTGAGCCACCCAGGCGCCCCATGTTTGACTATATTTCTTTAAGTTAGAATAGTACTGGGACACCTGGGTGGCTCAGTCATTGTCTGCCTTCAGCTCAGGTCATGATCCCAGAGTGTTGGGATCAGGCCACATCAGGCTCCCTGCTCGGTGGGAAGTCTGCTTCTCCCTTTCCCACTCCCCCGCCTGTGTTCCCTCTCTCACTCTGTCTCCCTCTGTCAAATAAATAGATTAAAATATTTTAAAAAATAAATAAATAAAAAATAAATTAGAATAGTACTTAAATATGAACAAAATAGGAACAAACTTTGAGATTTTGTTCACTGATACATCCTAGCACCTAAAGTAGTGTTTGGTATATATTAACTATAGCCAATAGCCATCCATTCACTAGGAAAAGAAAGAATGATTGCTCCTTGTTCTTACCCAGCTATAGAATCCAATGCAAATTTCACTATTAAATGTATTAAAATAAATCTATTAAAGAGCACATGGGTGGCTTACTCAGTTAAGTGTTGGACTCTTGGTCCCAGCTCAGTCATGATCTCAAGGTTGGTAGATTGAGCCCCATATCAGGCTCTGCACTGGGCATAAAGCCTGCTTAAGATTCTCTCCCCCTCCCTCTCCCTCTACCCCTCCTACCCCGACCTCACTCTTCCTCTCCAAAAAATAATAAATAGCAAACTGAAATATTTAATGTCATACATAATATTGTTTTACTAAAATTAACTGTTTACCTTTTTTTTTTTTTAAAGATTTTATCCATTTATTTGACAGAGAGAGAGAGAGCACAAGGAGGGGGAAAGGCTGAGGGAGAAGGAGAAGCAGGCTCCCCGCAGAGCAGAGGAAGCCCCATGTGGAACTCAATCCCAGGACTCTGGGACCATGACCTGAGCCAAAGGCAGTGGCTTAACCAGCTGAGCCACCCAGGTGCCCCAACTGTTTACCTTTTTTTAACATTGTTTACTTTTAGTTTAGATATGGTACTATTGTTAGGATTCAAAAACGTTTAGCCTCACGGAAACCTAGGTGGTTCATTCAGTTGAGTGTGGGACTCTTGGTTTTGGCCCAGGTCATGATCTCAGGGTTGTGAGATCAAGCACCTCATTAAGACCTGTATGGGACTCTGCACTCAGCAGGGAGTCTGAGATTCTTACCCTCTGCCTCTCTCTTTGCCCCTAACCCTGCCTACACACACATGCTCTACCTCTAAAATAAATACATATTTTAAAAAAGGGTTTGGCTTCAGCATTTTTATTAAAATCATGATGATTGAGTTCTACTCCAGTTTTTTCTCCTGAAAAATCTTTATTCACATGGTGTTCTTTGGCCTTTGGTTTATATCAATGTGTTTTTATGTAATAGGTTCAGTGATGTGCTGATAAATGTTTAGCTCTCTGCTCTCTAAAAAAAAAAAGTGTATACATGTATACAATATAATACACATGTATATCATATATATACACATATGTATATAGATTTAATATAAAGCCTAATAATATAAAAGATGTATATCACACATATTATTTATTATATATTCCATATAGCCAAATGGCATGCCTTTCCATTTATTTGTGTCTTCTTCAGTTTCTTTCATCAGTGTCACAGTTTTCAGTATATAGCTCTTTGGTTAAATTTTTTCCTAGGTATTTTATTGTTTTTGAGGCTATTGTAAATCAGATTGTTTGCTTTATTTTTCTTTCAGATAGTTCATTGCTAGTGTATAGAGACACAACTGATTTTTTTTTTTTTTGGCTGGTTTTATATCCTGCAATTTTACTGAATTGGTATTAGTTCTAACAGCCTCTCTACATAGCTGTCTACATGGCTAACTTGAGCTTCCTTACAGCATGGTAATCTAAGGGTAGTCAGACTTCATGATTGCTAGTTTTCCCTAGAATGAATGAACCAAGGGGTAAAGTGCAAATTTTCTTTGTCTTGACCTTGGAAGTCCCTCAACATCACTTCAGTTGAATTATCTTGGTTAAACAGAGAGAGGGGAAGAAACTATGGAAGGATGTGAACAATGGAAGGTGTGGTTCATTAGGGGGCCGTATTTGGAGATTTGGCCATCCTATAGATACGGCTTTCTTGCTATTTTTTGATACGTTGGGCCTAAACGTATCAAATTAATCAAATTTAATCTCAAATTAAAATGAAGATTTAATGAAAAACAAGCCCTAGATTAATAAGTATATTGAGACTTGTAACACAACTTAGGTAATGACTTCTTATAGTCCTTCTAACAATTTTAGTTCCAAGTTGGTCCGTGTCTGTGTTTTCAGGGAATTAAGCAGTCTAGATCTAGGAATCCAGACATATCAGAATTAGAAATGATCTAGAGGTTCTTATCCTCTCCTCATACTTTAAAGACAAGGAGACTAGGACCCGGATGAGAGACACGATTACAGGAATTAATACAGGCATTTTGTGACAGATACCATAAATAGTACTCAGGATGCTAAATGTCCTTTCTTTTATGTTTCTTGTTATTATGAATCGGCATCTTTGGGTAATAGTGTGTTCCCATAGGGATGGGAAGAACTTGTATTCATGTGAATTTAGTAATGTGAATTTAGTAAGAGAATGGATTACTTGGTAAATAGAGCATAAGTCTACTCCTTTTTTAAACTGTTAAAATAGGGGCACCTGGGTGGCTCAGTGGGTTAAAGCCTCTGTCTTTGGCTCAGCCATGATCCTGGGTCCTGGGATCGAGCCCTGCATTGGGCTCTCGCTCAGCACGGAGCCTGCTTCCTCCTCTCTCTCGGCCTGCCTCCCTGCCTACTTGTGATCTCTGTCTGTCAAATAAATAAATAAAATCTTTTTAAAAAATTAAAAAATAAACTGTTAAAATACTTTTTCATTGCTTCACTTCACTTTGTGGTATGTTTCAAGGAATAAAGTTCTTGTTTACCATCAGTTTGTTCTCTATAGTTAAGAGTCTCTCTCTTGATTTGTCTCTCTTTTTTTTTTCTTTGCTCATTTGTTTTGTTTCTTAAATTCCACATGTGAATGAGATCCTGTAGTATTTGTCTTGTCTTTCTCTAACTGACTTATTTCGCTTAGCATTACACTTTCTAGCTCCATCCATGTTGTTGCAAATGGCAAGATTTCATTTTTTTTATTGCTGAATAGTATTCCAGTGTGTGTGTGTGTTTGCATGTGTGTGTGTATCACATCTTCTTTATCCATTCATTAATCAGTGGACACTTGGGCTGCTTTTGTATCTTGGTTACTGTAAATAATCCTGGTATAAACATAAGGATACATATAACCCTTTGAATTAGTGTTCTTGTATTCTTTGGGTAAATACCCAGTAGTGCCATTACTGAATCATAGGGTATTTCTATTAATTTCTTGAGGAACCTCCATACTGCTTTCCAGAGTGGCTGCATCAGTTTGCCTGCCCACCAGCAGTGCAACAGGATTCCTTTTTCTTCCATCATCACCAACACCTGTTGTTTCTTGGGTTTCTGGTTTTAGCCTTACTGACAAGTGTGAAGTGATATCTCATTGTAGTTTGGTTTGCATTTCCCTGAAAATGAATGCTGCTGAGCATCTTTTCTTGTGCCTGTTGACCACCTAGATGTTCTTCTTTGGAGAAATGTCTGTCCATGTATTCTGTCCATTTTGTAACTGGGTTATTTGTTTTTTGGGTATTCAGTTGTATCAGCTCTTTGTATATTTTGGGTACTATATCCCTTTTTGGATATGGCATTTGCTTATATCTTCTCCCATTCTGTAGACTGCCTTTTAGTTTGTTGATTATTTCCCTTGCTCTGCAGAAGCTTTTTATTTTACTGTATTCCCAACAGTTTATTTTTGCTTTTATTTTCTTTTCCTCAGGAGACATATCTAGAAAGATGTTGCTTTAGCCCGTGTGAAAGAGATTACTGCGTAGAGATTGCTCTTCTGGGATCTTTATGGTATCTTTAATCCATTTTGAGTTTATTTTTGTGTATGGTTTAAGAAAGTGCTCCATTTTCATTCTTTTGCTGTCCAGCACAATTTGTTAAAGAGGCTGTCTTTTTACCATTGCATATTCTTGCCTCCTTTGTTGAAGATTAATTGACCATATAATTGTGGCTGTGTTTCTGGGTTTCTGTTCTATTCTACTGATCTATGTTTCTATATTTATGCCAGTACTATACTGTTTTAATTACTGCTGCTTTGTAATATAACTTAAGATCTGGAATTGTGATATGTTATGTTTTTCTTTTTCAAGATTTCTTTGACTATTTGGAGTCTTTTGTGGTTTTATACAAATTTTAAGATTGTTTATTCTTACTTCTGTGAAAAATGCTGATGGTATTTTGACAGAGATTGCATTAAATATGTAGATTGCTTTGAGTAGTGTAGACATTTTGACACTATCTGTTCTTCCAAACCATGAGCATGTGATGTCTTTCCATTTCTTTGTGTCATCTTCAATTTCTTTCATCAGTGTTTTATAGTTTTCACAATAGAGGTCTGACACCTCTTTGGTTAAGTCTATTCCTAGATATTTTATGGTTTTTGATACATTTGTAAGTAGGATTATTTTCTTACTTTTAATTTTTTGCCGCTTTATTATTAGTGTTAGGGATGCCACAGATTTCTGTACATAGATTTTATACCCTGTGACTTTACTGAATTCATCTATCAGTTCTAGTAGTTTTCTGGGAGGGTCTTTAGTGTTTTCTATATGTAATATCATGCCATGCATATAGAGAGAGCTTAATTTATTCCTTACCAATTTGGATGCCTTTTATATCTTTCTGTTGACTAATTGCTCTGGCTAGCACTTCCAGTATTATGTTGAATAAAAGTGCTTAGTGTGGACATCCTTGTCTTGTTCTTGACCTTAGGGGGAGAATTGTCAGTTTTTCTCCATTGAGTATGATGTTGGCTGTGGGTGTTTCATATAAGGCCTTTATTATGTTGAGATATGTTTCTTCTAGACCTACTTTGCAGAGGGTTTTTATAATAAAGGGATGTTGTACTTTGTCAAGTGTTTTTTCTGCATCTGTTGAAATGATCATATGTTTTTATATCCTTTCCCTTATTGATGTGACACATCATCTTGTTTGTTTTGTCAATATTGAACCACCCCTGCATCCCAGAAATAAATCCTCCTTGATCGTGGTGTATGATTTTTGTAATGTACTGTTGGATAAAATATAGTTTTAAAACATGGTTTATGGTTGAAAACCCAGGGACCAAACCATTTCAAAGTACTGAGTCCAAAAGGCACTTGGGAATGACTTTTGGATATCACTTCATGCTATTCAAATGGATATTGGAACTGCCAAGGGAACATAAGGATGGTTGGTGTAGGGGATGAGAAATAACCGGACCATTATAGGCCTGATACTTCTAAGAAATCTGGTCTTATTTTTAAAATACAAATCTCTATTAATTTCCTCTAAAACTTTCATAAAAGGAACAATGTGGATGACAATAGTGGTTATGTGGGCAGTAAGTGAATTCCAGGGTTCTTTGGGAGTTCAGATGCCACGTGTTGGTGGTTCCCAAATTCAGAGCAGGAAGGTATGCTGAGCCACTAAAGCTCAGCTACTCATCAGGTATAAGGTTGTTCTGGTAGGAGATAATCCTGTCTGGTATCCAGAAACAGCTGTGGGCCAGATGGGACTGATAATGCTCCTTGGAGCCCAATCCCTGGGAGCTTCTGTGCTCAGGAGGCAAGTCATATGCTTTGTCCTACTCTTGGCCTCCATCTAGGATCAAGTTAATTCCTGCCTACATTTTTTTTTTTCTATTCGGTGCCCTCTCTTCTACCTACTCAAACTTCATACAGCCTTCAATGCCATTTTTAAGTCCCACGTAGCTTTCCCTGACAATTACAGCCTGCCCTGGCATCACAGCTCTCAAGTTTATTTCACCTGCTAGATTGTTCAGAAAAATGTTTGGAGTGACTTTTTCACCTGGGTTAATCCCAATTAAGTATACGGTCACAATCCAGATAGGCAATCTATGAAGGTTTAGTATTGCAGACTTGGGGTTCATATCTGGAATAAAATCCTGACTGTGGTACTGCATAACTATATGACTTGAGCTTGGACAGTTGGCTTGAATTCTTTGTTCTTCAGCTTACCGATCTGTAAAGCAGGGTAAATGATATTACTAACTTCATAGGATTTTTTACATACTTTTAATGTATAAGTGACTTAGAAAAGCTTCTGATGTTTAATAAGCCCTAAACAAATCTTAGCTACTCTTATTATTCTGGCATAAGAAGGTTTCTATTCCTTTTTTCCTATGTTATTTAATACTTATTTTCCTTGTGGCACCTCAGTAGCTAAGCTGGTTAGGTATCTGCCTTCAGCTCAGGTCACAATTCCAGGGTGCTAGGATTGAAGTTTCTGTCACTAGGCTCCCTACTCAGCAGCTCCTACTCAGCTTCTCCCTCTCCTTCTGCCCCTCTCTCCACTCAAGCTGTCTCACATTCACGCTGTCAAATAAATAGATAAAATCATTTAAAAAATACTTATTGTCCTTCAAAGCTTGAGAAAATAACAAAACAAGAATTACAATGATAATATGTATAACAAAAAATCTTCAGTGTAGTTTCCAATTTCAAAAGAAAAACCAGAAGAAATAAAACTAGACTATATTTGTTCCCTATGAATTACAAACATACTAATAAATCAATCAGTGAAATTGTTCACCCTTATAAGATTGTCCTAAGAAGCACTGACGAGCAGTAAGTAAACCTCAAAAATGGCATTTTATGACAGCTTCTGACTTTGCTACTTTTTCCCAAAGTAGCATCATCTACTTCCTGTGGTCTGCAGCTACCATAATCTAAAAGGAACTAGACTAACAAAATTCATAAGAAAAATGAATAAAAAGACTGAACCAATACAAATCTTGGCACATTTCAACAGTCTCTTCTTACTGAAGTTCTTACTGAAGTCAGTTAAAACGCCATTGACTTCCAGGGAATCTGTCAGAGGATGGACACTACCTGGTTTGAATTTGTTATCAAAGAAGGTTTATAGATGGGAATATTGGGTGTATGCATTCATATTCCTCTCTGGATATGTTCTGTATAATTACAGTAATTCCTTCCTTTTTTTTTTTTTTTTGGCAAACCCTCTGCCCAGCTTAGTATTATTTTGATTTTTTTTAAATTTTCATTCCAGCATGGTTAACATACACTGTTATATTTATTTCATAATTGTTATATAAATACAGTAATTAATTCAGCAGTGCTATACAGTATTCCATGCTCATCTTTTTCTTTTCTGTGTTTTGCTTCTTAAATTCCACATCTGAGTGAAATCATATCGTATTTGTCTTTTTTGACAAACTTATTTCCCTTAGCATTATATTCTCTAGCTCAATTCATGTGGCAAGATTTCATTCTTTTTATGGCTGAGTAATATTTCATTATGTATATATGGATATATTACACATATTCTTTATCCATTCATCTATCTATAGTAATTTCTAAAGGAACACTATAAAAAATAAAGTAACACTGTAATTAAGACACTAACTCTGAAATGGGGTGCTTTTTAAAAAAAGTTTCTGTTTAAATTTCACTCAGTTAACGTGCAGTATAACACAAGTTTCAGGTGTATAATATAGTGATTCAGCACTTCTATACATCAAATGGTACTCATCATAACAAATGCACTTCTTAATCCCGTCATCTGTTTAACCCATCCTCCTACTCACTTCTTCTCTGATAACCATTAGTTCTGTATAGTTAAGAGTTTGCTCCTTAGTTTGCCTCTCTCTTTTTTTCCTGAAATGGGGTGCTTTTGAGAACAATAGGAAACATTATTAGTTGTTACACCATAATAACAGATCTAGAGTACCCCAGATCTAGAATTTACAGTCATCCTGACTGTGGTCACCAAGAAACATCAAATCCAGAGGCGCCTGGGTGGCTCAGCTGGTTAAGCATAACCTTCAGCTCAGGTCATGATCTCGCAGTCCTGGGATCCATCCCTGCTCAGCGGGGAGTCTGTTTCTCCCTGACTTACTGTCCTTTCCCCTGCTTATGTGCTCACTTTCCCCTTCTCTCTCTTTCTTTCTCTCTCTCAAATAAATAAATACATTTTTTTAAAAACAGAAACACCAAATCCATTAATGATAGAAGGAAGATGTTAAAGCTTATGAGGTTTTTCCCTCTCTGTTTCCCCATGTGGCTGAACCTTTATATACCTCTGGCAATGAGTGGCTGCTTAACACTATAGATAAGTACTTCTCACTATTGGGCATGAGTCTGAAAGAATGAGAAATTGTACCAACTCTGTGGAGTACCTAGTAGCTATATCTATGTCTGTATCTCTGTTTTTATCATGATCTAGCTATCGGTTTTTCCTCAGCCTATATAGACTAAAATTTCTGCTTGAGGCCTGAACTTTCTCACTAGTTAGGAAGAACTACTCTTCAGTGATAGGCCAAAAAGAAATTCAAAGTATGTACTACAATAAGGGGGGAAATCATGTTAGAAGTTTTCCCCCAGAATTTTTCTGTGGTTTGACAGTGATGGCACACAATTACTTTTAAATATTATTCCACATCCCCCTGGATCTTTCTGCAGTGCTTCAGTTTAAAACCACTAACCTCTGGGGGCCCCTGGCTGGCTCAGTAGGTGGAGTGTGTTGCTCTTGGTCTCAGAGTAGTGAGTTTGAGCCCTACATTGGATGTGAAGACTGCCTAAATAAATTAGGGGAAAAAAAAAAAAAACTAGTAACCTCTGGACATTTTACGTAGTTTGGCTCCCATGGGCTCCCACGGGTAGGACAGAGTTGGAGAAAGATGTCAATACTTCCTTTAAGTCAAACTGTTTCAGCTTCTTGAGGTCACAGAATAACTGTGTTTTTGCAGTTTTAGGAGTTTGCAAATTCTCTGCTTGTTCTGTGCTCTATTTTCACCCTTCAGAAAGAACACTCTCGAGCTACTGCTGTTCTCTAGCTATTGCTTTTCACTATTTCAAATAAGGTGATGTTTCTCTACATTACACAAGTGACCTTGAAATGCGGGCACTGATCTCAAGGGATTTTAGATCCTGTGCATTTTTACCTGTTTAGACCATGAAATCTGGTCACAAAATGCATTGACTTACTGAAGGTTCCCTGGGGCTTTAGAGCATACTACTTTGGATTTTTTGCATTCTTTCTTTTTTGACTGTGTAGTGTGTGTGTGTGTGTGTGTGTGTGTGTGTTCTGTGCACCTTGAAAAATAGCATCAAACCAGACTTTCTGGAAAAAATGAGACAAAAAGAATGTACCTCTCTGAAGAAAGGAAGTCTAGATAAAATGGTCTCTCTGGTTTTCCAGATGCATTATTATTTTTTATTCTTTTTGTTTGTTGAAAACATTTACTTCCTAACAGATTACCTCTAATAAAACTTTTATGTTAAATTACCTGCAGCATGAGCATTTAAAAAAAAAACTCATTTGTGTAGAATTATTTTGGGGAAGCTATTTAAAAAAACAGAACAATCATTAAATAATCTCTTTGACCAGTGAGTGCTGGTGAATCTTCTTTTTTCTCTGTCCAGCAGTTTGTATGTTTTGAGACAGATAAAGGCAACATGAAAGAATTATTAATGTGAGTGAAGTTGTGGACATGAAAAGCTCTTTTAGACCCTGAGAAACAGAAACACAAAGTGGAAAAGAGCCCTGACCCTGAGGTGGACTTTTCTGAATTCAAATTCCTAGACCTGCACTTCCTAGGGCTCCCTTGGGCATATTCCTTAGATTCTCTGGGACATAGTTTGCCCATGTGTACAATTGCAATAATGATTCCTAATTCACAAATGAAATAAAGGCATAAAATAGTACAGGACATGACACAGTAAAGCACTCAATAAATAAAAGGCACATCTCCTTAGGTGTAACAGCAGGGGTTCAGTCTTAGGGGTTCGGTCTGACCTTATAGTACTTCTCAACTCATTTTTCTTGTGCTACTTTTCCTTTCCCAGTACTAAGGAAGACAAACCTTCATGGCACAGTTCAGATGAAATCTCTTGAAAGTTTTAGGATCATTTATATCAAGAACCTCTGCTGTTCTTTTTCAACACTTGTATATAATGTTTATACCCTTCAAATAGTCAGGATAGCTTTAAGTAAAACACCACTCGCCCCCCAAAATACTTAAAGACAAATAGAATTGCATAAATCAACATAATGTCTGTTTCTGTTACCAAGGGCTTACATACTGCTCTCAAATATATTGAAAATCCTGCATGATTCACTTATTATACATATCATTAACGTAATTTTCTTTAACTCCATAATAATAGTTTTTCTAAAAAAGATTTTATTTATTTATTTGACAGAGAGAGATATCACTAGCAGGCAGAGAGAGAGGGAGAAGCAGGCTCTCTGCTGAGCAGAGAACCTGATGCAGGGCTCAACCCAGGACCCTGACATCATGACCTGAGCCAAAGGCAGAGGCTTAACCCACTGAGCCACCCAGGCGCCCCAATAATAAACTTAATAGAATGCTATGTGCCAGGTATTGTGCTAATTGCATCACGAAGATTGGGATCTCACAACCCTATTTCTTACTATATTTCCCAGTTAATAAGTGAGAAAACTGAATCTAAAAGAGATTGAACAACCCAGCTAGTGAGTGGCAGAGCTAGCATCTGGCTGGCAATGGCTTTAGAGTGTTCCCAGTGCTGATAGGACCGCTATACCCATTCTCTCAGACAATATGATTTATGGTGGACAGCAGCTTTTATTCTGGAAGTTCAGGGATTAGGTAGCTGCAGCTGGGCACTGTGTGCCTACTTCACCAGCCCCCAATTAAAATCCTTAGGATCCAAGTCTCACACAGGCTTCCCTGGGCAGAAACACTGCAGACACAAGAGTACTTTTCACTCCTCAGGGGGAAATGAGCTGTGTGTACCCCCTTCAAGATCATAGGAAACCTCTAGACTCTGTGTGACATGTTTTTAGCCCTTACTCTCTGCCTGGGTAACTTTGCTGTATTGCTGTTATGAATCTTAGCCATGAATACAGCCACATGCGGAGATCTCTGAGTCCTTCTAGGGAAGTACCCAATGTGTGAGCAGTCGTGGGACTGCTGAACGAGTCTGAAGTGCAGACATAGGTGCTGATGTAAATACTGGGGAGACACATTATCCATCAGTCAAAGAACTTCCTTTAAATTATCTTCCTGAAAACTGTAAAGGTTTTGGTTGGTAGGGCTAAGGTTGCAGCTCTTCTAGAAGTTTCCATTCTAATGTCTCACCTTGGGTCAGTATATGGAATGTGATATGTTCTTTGTAAAATATATGCATATAGTAAAGCAGTAGTTAGAAAATACAATATAGTATTTGTCTTTTTTTTTTTAATGTGTCCTGTGTTTTTATTGTTTTGCAGCAGAATGCCCAATGCCAAACAGAATTACAAATATCTAGCTGTGGAGAAGAGGAGATAGGGTCTAAGTACAAATGGAAAATATGGTTTTTTAAATAGGTAGTTAAACAGAACTAGTGTCCTACAAACATATGGAGACTAGGTCTTTTTGGCTGAGCTGCCTCACCAGTGGTCCCACACTTATAGTCATGATTTCCCTCCCCTACCAGTCCATACATAGTATCAGAGTAGTCATGGTCAAATGTGTTCACAATGAGTCCCTTTTCTAGAGTTTTCCCTAACCTTATACAGATAATTGTCTTCTTAAATAGATTTTTTAAATTTTTTATTTGTTTTAAAGATTTTATTTATTTGACACAGAGATCACAAGTAGGCAGAGAGGCAGGCAGAGAGAGGGGGGGAAGCAGGCTCCCCGCTGAGCAGAGAACCCAATGTGGGGCTTGACCCCAGGACCCTGGGATCATGACCTGAGCCAAAGGCAGAAGCTTAACCCACTGAGCCACCCAAGTGCCCTTAAATAGGTTTTAGATGTTTTTATTTTCTTTTTAGCATTTCCCTCTTGTTTTCCAAACTTATACTGTGTACATATATTATTCTTACAATAAGAAAACCTGACATTTAACAATTAGTATTATAACATTTTTAATATACCAGATGATCACAACTAAATTTGTTCATATCTACAAAATTGTGATGGGATAAACAATTAAAAATAAAAAATAAGATCTTTGTACCATAAAATTGTGAAAAACCTGTTCTCACTTTCTCCTTTTCTTTTTTTTTTTTAAAGTAATAATAATAATACATTTTTATTAAGACCTTGTTACAGGTGAGGCACAATAACAAGTAGCTTACCTAGACAAATTCATTTAATCTTCAAGAGAATTTGGCCAGGAAGCAAAGACTTTCTCCTTTTCTATTCCTCACAATTTTCAAATCAAAATGAAAAATCTTATATTGATGTTATTTTTAAGGATTTACTTATTTATTTGAGAGAGAGCAGAGTGAGAGAGAGCATGAGTAGGGCTAGAGGGGCCCAGGGAGGAGAGGCAGACTCCCCACTAGGAGGGAGCCCGACACAGGGCTTGATCGCAGGAACCTGGGATCATGACCTAAGCTGAAGGTAAACACTTAACCCACTGAGCCACCCCAGCGCACCCGATATTATTTATTTTGAAAGTTTGAAATCTGCTGGGATCTGTTGAAGCTCAAGCCCATTTATCAAAATACTTCTTTTGGGGAAGAAGTTTCTAAGATACTATGTCCAAAAACATGTGGGCATTAGAATGTGGTAGGTGATCAGGATGAAGCCCTGTACCCCACAGAAAAGGTGGCAAAGAATGTCCACACCATATAGCATGTACATCCGTACACCCAAGTGCTCTTCTTGGTATTTGGCTTTAAGATTGGTTTTATTAACAAAGTATCAAAGTCAAGTTATTTGATAAACACAAGCATTTTCAGTGATTAATAAACTGCTTTTATTTTGTAGAGTTTTATATTTATAATAGGAAAATTTTAGGAAATGCTTATTCTAATAAATATTTCTTTTCCAAGTGAAGAGACTTAAGCCCAATGAGATTAAATGCTTTTTCTCAACGAATAATGAAGTAGTGGCGGGATCAGCCTAGAATTCCATTTGCCCGGATCCTGTGTCAGTGCTCCAAAGACTATGTCTAATTATGCTTAAAATAACTCTTCACCAATGAAACATCAAATTCCAGTCTAGCTATCTTTCCGACAGACCCAGCACAGTAAAATAATTATTTTTTTGCTGTTCAGTGCTCAAAGGAGTTAAATTTGTCAAACCATCTGAACTAACTTAACTCTTTTTGCAAAAGGTCACAACAAAGTGTTAATACTGTGCTTCAAGCCTGAAAATCCTGAGGCTGAACATCTCTAGAAAATAGAGATAGAAAGTGAATCTGAGAAATAATTAACAGATTTTTAGAGAAGTAAATTAAATCATTGCCTGGACAGTTGCTCTGTAAAATGAGCTGTTAGTGAACCTTAGTGATTATCTTTGCTGTAGACCCGTTTATTCCGAGTAGCCCTGGGTTAAGCTTTACAGGTGTTCTGTTTACAAAACTGCCTTTTTGTGCAGTGAAAGTTGCTAAAGCCCGAATTATTGGCAGTGTTTCAGAGAAAGAATAAATGCTCTCTGTAGTAGGATTAGTGGTAAATGATTTTTAATGATTTTTTAAATTACAATTGAATCAAAAAACCATTAATTGACTTATCCTGTTGAGTAAGTATTAAATAAATTACACTAAGCCTGTGTATATTTTCTGAAACTTCCTCAAACTATTTTCTCTTTATTCTGCGGGTAGGGAACTTAGGGTGTCAGATTCCCTGGAACATTTTCCATTTCACCCCCCTGCCCCCAGTTTCTTAGCTATTTAAGTATTTAATAGCCTTTCTGAACTTAGATTTATTTCCTAACTTTCAAAGAGCCTTAGGCTGCCTAAATAAATAAATAAATAAATAAACCCAAAACAATTAAATGAGGCTTTAGAGAATTCATAAATTTGAATTGTAACATAAAAGAAAAAAGCAAAATCCTTGAGTGGGTTATTGACTGTGCTTTCCTTGGATATATGAACTAAATCACATATACATCTTTGACATCTAGGATAAGATTATCTTCTTATAAATTTACAAAAAAGCGTTTCAAAAATACTTTCAGGTTTCTACATTAGGATGGAATCTGATTAAAGAGGATGCTAAGTAGGCACTGGCATGAAGCTTGAAAGCTAACTTGATTTTCACTGTGAATGCAAAAGTCCTCCTGGGGCCTCTATTGTGTGCTGTATACCTGACCTCCCCTATATATTGAGGCGGGGAGGGAGTTTCCATCTATGGGCTGGGGAGGCCCATTTTCTGTCCATTGTAGAAGTCTGCATAGAATTATGTGTACATGTTCATCTTTTACTTTTGTGAAGACAGGCCTGGAAGCTCAGCAAACTACGTGTTCTTCCCATGTGCAATTCAGCTTCACGATGGCTGGTGTGGTGTCATGAGACTACTCTTATTTATTTGTTTTGAGTTTAAAAGCTATTTATCAGAATGTACACATTCAGATGAATCATGAAATCTTGAAAGTTTGAGCTAAAACGTAATGTCCTGAGGTCACCTACTTTCAATTAGCAATAATCGCGCCTCGGATAAACCTCGTTGGCTATTTCAACCGCTCATTTGCCACTGCTTTTCTGGCCTCCCTCATTTCTACCTAAGATAACTGACAGTGGTGACATTTCAATAATATTTTAATTTCTAATTTGAGATATCTTTCTTTCCACAAAAGTACTAGAAACTAGCAAACGTGTTAAATTTCTCAGCACTTAAAGAATTTTGAAGAATGATTGACCCCAGTGCCTCCCTCCATACACACATACAACTAATATAAATTACCTCTTGGGAGTTGAACAACCATATTTTAAGGCACCATGCTCTCTTATTAAGTCCGTCTGTTTTCCTGATGTTCTCTGGAATATAGTCAAGAAATCTCTTAAGTTGGGGAGGCAGGATTTTCCAGGTTTGCCTATATACATGTTCAAGAAGTATTGGCTTCTTCAATACAGACTGTAGGAATGATGTTTATTCTGGGGCGCTGGATAAGGCAGTGGGGGAGATTGACTGATTTTAAATGTTAATCTACTCTTTACTTAAAAGTATACTGCTGAAAAATTATTTGAAATTTATGACATTTATTGCCCTCTGACTTTGACTCAATTTGGTTTGGTAGAATCAAATCTAGGGTCAAATCACCTCTTTTGACCTTGACCTGAACCATTTTTACAATTTTACAACCTTCATAAAAATATACCACTAGAGTTCAAATAGACAATGAGAACCTTCTTCTGACAGAGGATATTCCTGTATTTAAGACTAATTAAGTCAGCTGTGAGTCCTAACATTCCTCTTTCTGAGACTTAGCACAGACTTTGAAGAAAATGACTACTACGTGTCCTGGAAAGCTAGAAAAGAATCAAACTCTTTAGGTAAATAATATCCTATTTTCACATTTCAGAAATATTCATGAAAGTCAAGACTGATACAATTTAAAATTTTCATACAAACTGTTAAGGCAAAAATCAAGGCTTCTATTTTTCGCTCATGTTATTGTTTTAGGAAATTACCCTGAGAGCTGTCTGCATTAATTAGTGACTAGCCACATAGTAGTGGCTTAAACATAATGGTAGCTTATTTCTCTTTCATGGTAATAGTCTGGAAGTAGGTGGTCCAGTGCTGGTTTGGCCATTTGTGTCCAAGAGATCATCCAGAGCGCAATCTCTGCCCACTATTTCTCTGCATGTGGTTCTCTTCCTCATAATAAATGACAAGAGTTCCAGGCTTTGTACCACCAGTTAAACAAAAGGATGAGGAAAAGGTAAAGAAATGGCATGGTCTCTTCAAGGTCTCTTTAAGGACAAGTCAGAAGAGGTCAGTTTTCTCTATAGTCTGTTGCATAAAACATAATAACATGGTGACATCCAACAGAACAGAAGTTTAGAAAATTTAGTTCTTAGTCGGGGTGTCCAAGAGTCATTAGAAATCAAGGGTTTGATTCTTAGAAGGGCAGAGAAGGGAGTGGACAGTGGGGAGCAACTAGCAATCACACTGGTGCTATTCGACTGTCAAGGTCATTTTGGGAACTTTAAAAATACATAATGCTGAGCTTCTCCCCCTGGAGATTTTGATTCAGCAGGTCTGTCTTAGGCTCATTGGCCAAATTATTCCCAAGCTGTATCACAGTGATAAGGTGAGTCACCAGAAAGTTCCGTTTCAGCAAATTTGCCTTTGCAGAAACCTATTATGCTCTCAGCTTTCACAGGAGGGTGATAACAAATAGCTCTATGTGTACCACTGGTGTGCTTTCCTGTGTCAGAACTTTTGCCTAGGGTATTATACATTATGTTGTTCAATTTTTCAGATGTAAAGATCCTAATGACTAATTTCTTTCAGCCCTCAGTTCCAGATAAATACATTTAAATTCTATTCTCCTAAAAATTTATTCTGCTTACCTGCACAATTGGACCTATATAATCAACTGCATTTTCCTCTTTGCCTTAGCTGTAGAAAGAAAAGAGCTTTGTTTTAGGTTCACCTGTTAGAGCCTTGCTCCGTATTTTGCAGCTTTTGCTCAGTATCAGTGCAGATAATTTCTTTTGTCCTCTGTTTCTCTTAAATAGATTCGACATTACTGGATTCTGGTCTTCTCTGTGTGTATTTCGTAGGTTTCCTTAAATTAAAATTAGATCTAGATGGGACATAAAAATAATAAAAATAGGAACTTCTAAACTGTACCCTGTGAATAATGACAATAACATTTATTTCTTGAGTGCTTAGTTTGTGTCAAGCACTGTGGTAAATATTTTGTAACATTGACCTGTGTAACACCAACCTGTGTAATCCAAATATATCCCTGGTCCAAAGTGGTTCACTTTTTACACAGTGTAATCTTCAAAGAAACTAGTCCAGCCAGCAAATGTAATTAAAAACAAGACCCAGGCTTTACTTAGATTTCTCAGAAATGATTAACAGATTCAAGTAGTAAAAAACAGCAGAAGTTCCTAAATTCCAATTTCTTCCCAAATCTCTTGCATCACTTATGCTCAAACATGCAGCCAAGGGTTGTGGTGTTTTGGGTTGTTTTGTTTCTTTTTCATTTTTTCTTTCCTCATTCCTCTGAGAGGGGGCAGAGCTTCCACTCTCATCTGTTGTCTCTGTGACCCCACAGGATAAAATTCTGTGGAATCCTCTGAATGTATTGATCCCCTCTCACTGCTTTCTCCGCCAGTTACACTTTTGAGGCATCCCCATTTTTATGAGAAGACACTGAGACATTGTAAAATTAATTAACTTCTCCAACTTCAGAGTCACCCAGCTAGGAATCAAGATATTGAAGTCCAAGCAGTGGAATTTCTAAGCCTGGTGCTTAGACACTTTACTCTCTTCTTCCAGTTTATATGGCTGGATGGATGGCACAGTTATTCTTTCCATAGTTTGAAAGCACTTCCAATATTATCTCCTGAAAGCAGTATTGTCTTGTCAGATGACTTATCACATTTTATTTTAATTGGTTATTTTTGTTCCTACCTGTCATTGTGCTCACTGTAAGCTCAGTAAGATCATTCTTTTCTGTTTTCTACTAATTGTTACCAATATATCCACTATTTTGTACAAAGCAGGCAAGACAATAGATTTTCATTACATTAATGACTGAATGACTAGATAAAAAGGGAGCTACTTTTCTCTAGGACTGGAATTTCCTGTCAACAGTAATTTACCCATCTCTATAATAACCAGGCTTTTTGGAAATGAGAAATACTTACTTCTCACAAAAATCTCAGACCTTTGGTATGTGGTAGTGAGTTAGCTTTCTTTCATGGTTCATAGTTTGATTCTGAAAAAATTTCAAAAGAATAGTTCCAAAAAAACGTTTTGAGCAGTAGCGATGTTACATGTTATGTTGTGACTTTGTGGGAAAAAGCCCAGAATTTAAAACCAGCAAACTAAGGTATGAATCCCAGCTGTGAACAGTATTGGGTAGGACCATTAAACTCTTTAAATTTCAAATTTCTCATTTTAAATAGGAGGTGCTACTTGCTGTAATTCATGATTTATTTGTTTTTATCAATATGAGATGATTATGTGAATATCTTTTGAAAAATCTCATTATTATGAAAGCTACTGAAACTATTAAATTTCTAATTTATTAAAATGTCATAAATATTATTCACATTATCTTTGGATGCAAAAGTGCACATTAGTGTCCCATCAGTGTTTATGATTTTTTTATGGTAAAATCTCAGGAGAAATGAATGGATGGGGTTTATATTTAACTGTCTCCATTTATGATTGAACAAAACTATGCTTTTTATCAAATGCATTTTCATTGATGAGTTTATAAACTAAACAATATACCCATCATATCTCACATTTCACCCGGTATTACACCATCCAAACTTTTAGAAATATGTTTTGGTAATGTTTTTCTATAGTATTATGTAGTTTTTTATTTTATTTATTGATTTATTGATTTATTGTGAGAAAGAGAGTATCGGAGGAGAGGAGAAGAGAGAATCCCACGCAGGCTCCATACTCAGCATGGAGCACGACATGGGGCTCGATCTCACAATGCTGAGAACATGACCTGAGCTGAAATCAAGAGTCCAATGTTCAACCAACGGAGCCACTCAAGTTCCCCATAGTTTTTTAAATAAAATATTATTAATTTCACTAAACACTTAGTAAAAATCATTTTCTAAGTCCTCCTTTTTCTAAGAAGTAAAATTTGAGCAATAAACAAAATATCATATCTCCATTTTGGTAGAATTAAACTGTTAACAGATCTTTCCTGGTCTTTTCAAAGTTATTAAAAAATACTTAATTAAGTTCCACCAAATGAACAATAAGTGCTTTAGCAAAGCCGATAATTCAGAATATGTGTTAAATGAAATAAAAATTCAAGACAATTACTTTTAATTAGGTTACAGAATATAAATCATAAAGAGGTTACATGCCACTATAGTTCATCAGCAATTATAATGAAAAGGTCACTTGAAAACAAATGTAAGAAGGAGGCAGTAAAATAATAAACCTAGAAGTTTTTAATTATTAATTTTGATGAGTTCCAGTTTCACAGTGCTGATAATATTTTTTCAAGAGATTCCAATAATCTGATGACACTTTTGTGTCATCATGAAGTGCTGGAGCAAAGATGGAGCAGCCATCTTTGCCACAGAATTTATGGGAATGAACGGTTTCACAGGATGGTTGATAACCTTTTAACTTACTTTCAAAACTTAGTTATCCTGTAAAACCCTGTATTTTGCTAGCATAATATATACTGAATTGTCACACATGTCCAAGAAAACTACCTTACAAATATGTATCAACCAAATACTGCCCTAAATTCCCCGTATCACTTGTCTTAAAGAGAAGCATTATCTTTTAAGATTGTTTCAAAATTAAGCCACAATTCATTTCCTTGTATTTTCTCCCTTTGATCTTTATTGTTAGAGCTTACCCATTTACTGTACATATATATTTGTACAACTATAGAAACCCCTGATAGTAGTGTATCTTATTTAGATATGATTTTGTAAGAGCTAAACTCTCTAGGCAAGAATTAATTTGATTAACCCTTTGGGAAGAACTAGACACACACTATGAAATAATTTGTATAAAACATGTAAACTGTTCATTTAAATTTTTTAAATGATTTTATCTTTTTTTTTTTAAAGATTTATTTATCTTAGAGAAAGAGAGAGAGCATGAGCAGGGGGCAGGGGTAGAAGGGAGGGAGAAGCAGACTCCCCGCCAAGCAGGGATTTCCCTATGTGGGACTCGATCCCAGAACTCCGGGATCATGACCTGAGATGAAGGCAGATGCTCAACCAACTGAGCCACCCAGGCGCCCTGATTTTATCTTATTTTAATATTAAGTAGGTTCCACGTCCAACAAGGGGCTTGAACTCATGACCTTGAGCTCAAGAGTCACATGTTCTTCTGACTGAGCTACAGATTCCCTAAATCGTTAATTTAAGTTTAAGTACAGAAAGACCATATGCAGATTTACCTTTTTATCTATAAATAGATACATCTCTATATCCAGATATAGATTTATCTTTATATCCAGATATATCTAGAGATCTATGGGTCTGTTGTTATCTGCTAATTAGGAGTGGATGACTAATATCTTTTTGGACTTTGTAGTTGGAAGGGAGCATTTTGTGCAGCATCATTTGCTCATTCCTTTTTTGTGGTTCACACCCATTCACATCTCACATTGTTTTGCAACATTTTACACTAGACAGATATATTAGGGAAGGTTTATTTTATTGCAACCAACAAAAATAAAATGCCTCCAGGTAACTCAAGCAGAAAAAGAAGTTATTGGAGAGAACTGCACACAATCTAAAAAAAGCTAAGCAGTCATGCTTCTGTAAGACAGGGATGGGAGGGGGGTCTGTGACCACAGTAACTGGTATTTGTAGAACATTATTTAGAGTGTTTCCATTGTCTAGGGTCAGCCCAGGTGCCTGTAGGGCCCCGTGTCTTTCTGTTCAAAGTCCAGATTCTCAGGAGAAAGGCACTGGCTCATCTAGTTTTACTCTCTAGTGTCTCTACCTCCATATCTCTCAGACATAGCCAAAACAGTAGTAGAATGGCACAAATATGGTAATACTGGCATTGCTCTGGGGCAAAATATGCCCTGATTTTGTGTTTCTCACAATTAGTCCCTCTCATCAAGACTGGTATGACCCTTGGAAGAACTTTTCTCTTATACCAGTAATTCCTCAAAGTTCACTGTTTGAGCACAGAATTTTCTTCAGGTTTATGTCTGCAGATCTGCTTATTTCTGTATTTCCATTTGCTCTTGCTCAGTTTGTGTAGTCCTGCAGTTATGACTACTGCTTCCAGCTAGAACAAAATGTTTGCTCTCGTCTCTTCTTCTGGGGCAGAATAGACTCACCTGGCTATCGGAAAGATTCTCCTGTAATACTCAGAAGTAATTTACTCTGTGGTTAATTCCTGTTTCCACTATTAAATACTTCCCTCTCCATTTCCACAAATCTGCTCATAGTGGCCTACTAGCTAGAAATTTTACTATTTAATTATTTTATGTTGGTCAATGCATGAAATGATTCTGGACAGTGCCTTATTTCAGTTCATCTGTAAGACCACAGAGACATTTACTGAATATGGCAAGCTTTGTTTTAATGCTACTGAATCCATTCATGTCTAATTATAGTGGACAGGAATTACTGAGATGACTGGAGGCTTCCTGGCATATTTAGTGGCCCAGGCAGAAAAATGTTTCCTACTGCTTTCAGAAAGAATTTCCAACCTAAATTAAGGCTGTATCTCTTTAAATTAAAATGCCAAGAGATAAATTGTTTTTTCAAAATCTGTTCTTTGATCATTTCTTTCATTTTTATAGCATTCCAGTTTTCATTGAGTCAAGATAACATATTTGTTTTTTCATTTAAGAAATAGTGCTGAGAAGGCATTTACCTGTTCTATTATTGACTCATTGAATGATCTCAAGTACATCATTTGAGATTTTGAGTGCTCCATTAATAAAATGGAACATTAGTATTTATCTTTTTCATGAAAACTAACAGAATTTTCATATGAAGCTTCACTGGCATGGTTGCTCTCACCATCCAGAATGTTTCCATTTTTTATATATTTTCAATTTATTCGATGTTATTATATGTTTTACTGTTTTCTCTTGTGTTGAAGAGACAATTTTATGACTGTCCATGTCCACATCATTGTAGTACTTAAGGACTGCACATAAAACCATTGACCATTTGATCCTTCATATTCCCTCATTATGGAGTCACCATTGCCTCTTCAGGCTAGAATGTATAGGCAAATTTTAACTGGTGCAAATCTAGGAATTTATTTTTAGTGTTAAAATGGTTTCCTAATATTATGAAAACACTTCTCCTGGAATCAAATTGAACTGGGTTATGTTGATTATATAGTAAATATTTCTATAATACTCTGTATAATAAATGAAGATTTTAAAATGGATGACACTGGGGAGGGAGGTGAGAAGATGGCAGCTGAGTAGGAGGACCTGAGGCTCATCTTGTCTGATGAACACAACTACATAACTATCAAATCATCCTAAATACCCCAGAAATCAACCTGAAGACTGACAACAAACTCCATGACTAAAGGGAGCGAAAAGGCCACATAAAAGAAGATAGAAAGTGCAGAGATAAGGTTTAGGGGAGAAACGGAACATGGGTGCTGCACTGTGATAGAGACATGGTCACAGAGAAGGGTGAGAGAGAGTAAGGCATAGAGAGGAATGCATGAGGACAGCATTTCCCCAAAGCCATTGATAGAGAAAATGAATAGAGTTCATTTTTATGAGTTCTTGCAACCAGTGGGAGTTAAAGCCCAGAATTCTAAAGGTCTACAGTTTTGGCTGTCATAGAGCCTAGAGGGCATTGCCCTGCACCTAAAGAGAAGGCAGACAAACAATCTAGAGGCAGACTGCACTGAAACAGCAATTTGAAGAATGTCTGGGGCAGACAGGAGGGAGATTATTCACTCTTTGCGGAGCACATCCCTGAGAAGCAGCACTAATGGAGATCCCTGTCGGGGCAAAGGACTGGCCAGCACCATTTTTCTCTCTTGCCCCTCAGCTTAAACACAGAGCCACCTGTGGGGAAGCAGCACAGCACCAACACAGGTTGCAGCAGTTGCTTACACAGAGTCCCTTACTCCTACCCTCTGGGGGGACTACCCTTCTCAACCCAGCTTGCCTCAATCCCAGTCCAGGGGGCCTCCTCCCCAGAAGATGAGCAGAAACCCCTATGCATACATCACCTGACTACAGGTTTCTGCAAGGCTTCTGTTCTAGTTGAAGTAGCAGGTCTCACTTAATAAGAAGACCAGAAGAATATTTAATTAAAACTCACCACATTCTGGCCAAGGACCCAACACTGCCCACTGCAGGAAGGAGAGACTCTGCAGATGACTGGCCTGAAGGATAGAGCAGCCAGAACACAAGAGCAGAGCACATACCAGAGACACTCCCTGAAGAGCCAAGCCCTGGACACTCCATGACCTTTTCTTCATAAAGCCATTACTCTCAGGAGCAGGTAGCATAACTGCTTTTTCTAACACAGGGAAGAAAGCAGAGACTTAGAGAAGATGCCATGATGGAGGAATATCATCCCAAATGAAAGAACAAGATAAGGTCATGGCCAGAAATCTAAGCAACACAGATATAAGTAACATGCCTGATGGAAAATTTAAAATGAGAATTGTAAGAATACTCTCTGGACTTGAGAAAAGAGTGCAAGACATCAGTGAGACCCTTATCACAGAGACAAGAGAGTTTAAAAAGAATCTGTCAGAAATAAAGAATACAAAAACTCAGATTGTAAATAGGCTTGATGCAATGGACAGCAGTCTGGAAGAAGGAGAGGTATGAATAGGTAATATGGAAGATAAAATAATGGAAAATAATGAAGCTGAACAAAAGAAAGAAAGAATTATGGAAAACAAGAGTAGACTTAGGGAACTCAGTGGCTTCCTCAAACATAAGATATTCATTCATATCATACGATATTATATAGAACAGGGTATCATAAGGATATTAATATCATACGAATGTCTTGTTCCCAGAAGAAGAGTGAGAAAAAGGGACAGAGGGAATAATAACTGAAAGCTTCCCTAATCTGGGGAAGAAAACAGACATCCAGGTCCAGGAGGCACAGAGAACTCTCATCAAAATCCATAAAAGCAGTCCAGCACCAACACATACTATAAGTGTGCAAAATATAGTGATAAAGACAACATTTTAACAGCAGCAAAACGAAAGAAGTCCTTACTTACAAGGGAAGGCTTATAAGGCCAGCTACAAATTTCTCAAAAGAAACTTGACAAGCCATAAAATAGTAGCATGATATATTCTAAGTGCTGAATGGGGAAAATCTGCAGCCAAAAAGACCCTATCCAGCAAGGCTATCACTCAGAATAGAAGGAGAGATAAAGAGTTTCCGAGACAAACAAAACTGAAAGGAGTTTGTGACCATTAAACCAGCCCTGCAAGAAATATTAAGGGGGACTCTTTGAGTGGCAAAGAGAGACCAAAAGTGACAAAAATGAGAGAAGCATAAAACATAGAGTGTCACAATGGATAAAAAATCAAGACCCATCTATATGCTGCCTACTAGAGACTCATTTTAGACCTAAAACACCTGAAGATTGAAAGTGAGGAGATGGAGAAGTATTTATCACACAAATGTACATCAAAAGAAAGCCAAAGTAGCAGTACTTCTACCAGACACACTAAACTTTAAAACAAAGACTGTACCAAGAGAGCAAAAACGGCACAATATGGTAATAAAGGGGACAATCCAAAAGATATAACAAATTGTTCTACCATTCTATCATTCCCCTTTTTTATCCATTCTACCCAACATAGAAGCAGCCAAATACATAAAACAATAACAAACAAGAAGGAACTAACTGATAATAATACAAAAATAGTAGGGAAATTTAACTCCCCACTTACAACAGTGGACAGATCACCTAAACAGAAATAACCAGGAAACAATACACCAGATGGACTTAATTAATATGTTCTAAATATTCCACCCTTAAAAAGCAGAATATACATTCTTTTCTAGTGTAATTGGGACATTCTCCAGAATAGATGGCATATGAGGTCACAAATCAAGCCTCAACAAATACAAAAAGATTAAGTTTGTACCATGCATTTTTTTTTTACTGACCACAATGCTGTGAAACTTGAAGTCAACCACAAGAAAAAATTTGAAAAGACCACAAATGAATGGAGGTTAAACAACATGCTATTAAGCAATGAATGGAAATCAGAAAAGAAATTTTAAAATACCTAGAAACACAATGAAAACATAATGGTCCAAAACCTTTGGGATACAGCAAAAGTGGTCCTAAGAGGGAAGTATGTAATGGGCCTACCTTAAGAAGCAATAAAAATATCAGATAATTTGCCTAACTTTACATCTAACAAAGCTAGAAAGAATAACAAATGAAGCCTAAAGCCAACAGAAGGAAGGAAATAATAGAGAATAGAGCAGAAATAAATGATATAGAAAAAATAACAATAGAACACATAAATAACCAAGAGCTGGTCATTTTTTATTGAAAAAATTAATAAAATTGATAAATTTTTAAGCAGAGCTATGAAAAAGAAAAATGACCCAAATAAATAAATCAGAAGTCAGAAAGGAGAAATAACCAACACCACAGAAATACAAACTTATAAGAGAATATTGTGAAAAACTATATGCCAACAAAATAAACAACCTAGAAGAAATGGATGAATTCCTAGAAACATATAAGCTACCAAAACTGAAACAAGAGGAAATAGAAAACATAAACAGACTAATAACCAAGAAAGTGAATCAGTAATTAAAAAAAAAAAATCTCCCAGCAAACAGAAATCTTCACAGGAATATTTCACCAAATGTTTAAAGAAGAGTTAATACTTGTTCTTCTCAAACTGTTCCAAAAATTAGAAAAGGAAGGAAAAGTTACAAATTCATTCTATGAAAGCAACATTACACTGACCAAAATCAAATAAGGACTCTACTAAAAAAGAGAACTACAGACCAATACTCCCGATGAACATAGATGCAACAATTCTTAATAAAATACTAGCAAAGCAAATCCAATAATACATTAAAAGAGTCATTCACCACATCAAGCATATTTATTCCCAGGTTGCAAGGGTTGTTCAGTATTTACAAATCAATCAATATGATACACCACATTAACGAAAGAGAGAATAAGACCCATATGATCCTTTCAACAGATACAGAAAAAGCATTTGGCAAAGTACAACATCCATCCCATAAAAAATTCTTAACAATGTAGGTTTAGAGAAAACAAAGTTCAAAATAATAAAGGCCATCTATGAAAAACCTACAGTTAATATCATCCTCAGTGGGGAACAATGAGAGCTTTTGTGCTGTGGTCAGGAACAAGACAGGAATGTCCACTCTCAACACTGTTATTTAACATAATCCTGAAAGTCCTAGCCACAGCAGTCAGCAAATAAGTAAGTAAGTAAATAAATAAATAAATAAATAAATAAATAAAATTTACATCAACAAGGAAGAAGTAAAACTTTCACTATTTGTAGATGACATGAAACTCTCTATAGAAAACTCAAAAGACCCACAAAAATATTGCTAGCACTGATACACAAATTCAGTAAAGTTGTAGGATACAAAATCAACATACAGAAATCCATTGCATTTCTCTGCAGCAACAATGAAGAAGCAGAGAGAAAAAAATAGTCAGTCCCATTTATAGTTCCACCAAAAACCATAAGATACCTAGGAATGAGAGATCTGTCACCTGAGAACTATAAAACACTGGTGAAAGAAATTGACAAGGGGATGGGGGAGAAGAGAACACACGAAGAAATGGAAAAACATTCCATGCTCATGGATTTGAAGAACAAATATTGTTAAAATGTCTGTACTTTCCAAAGGAACCTATACATTTATGCAGTCCCTATCAAATTAACAGCATTTTTCACAGAGTGACAACAAACAATCCTAAAATTTGTATCAAAAAACAAAAGACCCTGAACAGCCAAAGCAATCTTGAAAAAGAAAAACAAAGTTGAAGTCATCATAATTCCAGACTTCAAGTTTTATTACAAAGCTGTAATCATCAAAGCAATATCATACTGGCACAAAAATAGACACATAGATCAGGGAAACAGAATAGAAAACCCAATAATGAACCCACAGCTGTATGGTCAATTAATCTCTGACAAAGCAGGAAAGAACATCCAATGGGAACAAGAGTGTCTCTTCAACAAACAGTGTTGGGAAAACTGGATGCCAACATGCAAAAGAATGAAAATGGACCACTTTCTTACATTGTACACAGAAATAAATTCAAAACGATTGAAAAACTTAAATGTGAGACATGAAACCATTAAAATCCTAGAGCTGAACACAGGCAGTAACCTCTTTGACATTGGCTATGGCAACTTTTTACTAGATATGCCTCCTGAAGCCAGGGAAGCAAAAGCAAGAATAAACTGCTAAGACTTAAGAAAAAGCTTCTGCATAGTGAAAGAAACAATCAACAAAACTAAAAGGCAGCCTATGAAATGGGAGAAGATATTTGCAAATGACATATCCAAAAAGGGGTTATTTTCCAAAATATATAAAGAACTTACAAAACTCTAAACCCACAAAACAAATAATTCAATTAAAAATGGTCAGAAAACTTGAATAGACATTTTTCCACAGATAACATCCAGATGGCAAACAAACACATGAAAAGATGCTCAACATCACTAATCAGGGAAATGCAAGTCAAAACCACAATGAGATATCACCTTATACCTTTCAAAAATGGTTATTATCAGAAAGACAAGCAACAACAAGTATTAGCAAGGATATGGAGACAGAGGAACCCTTGTGCACTGTCAGTGGGAATGCAAACTGCTACAGCCACTCTGGAAAACAGTTTGGAGGTTCCTCAAAAAAATTATAACTAGAACTACTCTATGATCCAGCAGTTGCGCTACTGGGTATTTACCCAGAGAATACAAAAACACTAATTCAAAGGGATACATGCACCCCAGTGTACCTGGCAGCATTACCTATAATAGCCAAACTGTGGAAGCAGCTCAATTGTCCATTGCCTGAAGAATTAATAAAGAAGATGTGACTGTATGTACAATGAAATGTTACCCAGCCATCAAAAGAATGAAATCTTGCCAAGTGGAACAACATGGATGGAACTAGAAAGTATTATTAAGGTAAGCAAAATAACTCAATCAGAGAAAGACAACCATATGACATCGTTTGTGTGGAATTTAAGGAACAAAAGAAATGAGCAAAGGGGGGAAAAAAAGAAAGAGGCAAATCAAGAAGCTATAGAGAACAAACTGATGGTTACCAGAGGGGGTCGAATGAGATTTATCTTTATTTACTGTCACATCATACCGAATCTAATTGTATGTACTATTGGTGTCCTTTTTCTTTGCCAAAGATGTTCTAGAACCTTAATAACATTTGGGGTAAAGCATGATTCAAAAAGGTTACTAAAACTAACATACAGATCAATGGAACAGAATAGAGATCCCAGAAATAGACCCACACATATATGGTCAATTAATTTATGAAAAAAGTGCCAACAAAATACAATGGGTAAAGGACAGTCTTCAATAAATGGTGTTGGGAAAACTGGACAGCCACATGCAAAAGAATGAAACCACTGGACCATAAATCTTACACCATGCGCAAAAATCTACTCAAAGTGGACTGACGACTTGAATAAAGACCTGAAACCTTAGATCTCCTAGAAGAAAACATAGACAGTAAAGCTCCTTAACATTGGTCTTGGCAGTGATTTTTTTTTTATTTGACACCAAAGGAACAGGTAAGAAAAGCTAAAATAAATGGGACTGCATCAAACTACAAAGCTTCTTTCTGTACAGCAAAGGAAACACATCAACAAAATGGGAAAGCAATCTGTGGGACAGAAGAAAATATTTTCAAATCATCTATCTGATAAGGGGTTAATATTCAAAACAGATAAAGAACTCTTACAACTCAACACCAAAAAGACAATTAAGTCTATTTTAAAAAATGGACAGAGGACTTGAATAGACATTTTTTCAGAGAAGACATACAGATGGCAAATTGACACTTGAGAAATGCTCAACATCACTAATCGCCAGGGAAATGCAAATCAAGATGATAAGAGATATTTCCTCATACCTATCAGAATGGCTATCATTAGGAAGACAAGAAACAAGTGTTGGTGAGAATGTGGAGACAAGGGAAATCTTGTAAATCATTCAACCATTATGAAAAAACAATACTGAGATTCCTTTAAAAATCAACAAAAAGAATTACCACATGATCCAGCAAGTCAACTTTTGGGTTTTTATCCAAAAGAAATGAAAACACTAACTTGAGAAGATACCACCACATTCACTATAGCATTGATTATAATGGCCAACATACAGAAGCAACCTTAAGTGTCTATCAGTGCACAAATGGGTAAAGAAAATGTGTGTGTGTACACACACACTCTTTATTTTACTTATATATGTATTATTTAATTATATATACTTTATTTTGTACATATATGTAACTATATATAAGTAAAGTATTAATTGTATATATAAATAAAGTATTATTCACCCATAAAAAATAATAAAATCTTGCCACATGCAACACCATGGTTGGACCTTGAAGGCATTATGCTGAGTGAAATGAGTCAGACAGAAAAAGACAAATGCCATATGATCTCACTGATATGTGTAATCTGGCCGGGGTGGGGGGGAACCCTCATCGATACAGAGTACAGACCAATGGTTTTCAGAGGCAGGAGGCCAAAGAGTAAAAATTTCCCATTATAATATAAGTATGTCCTGGAGATGTAACATACAGTGTGATGAGTATAGTTAATAATGGCTGTATATAGTATATTTGAAAGTTGCTGAGACATCATAAAAGTTCTCATCACAAGAAAAAATATTTGTGTGCTGAGGGATACTGACTGGACATTGTGGTAATCATTTCACAGTATATGCAAATATCTAATCATTATGTTTATATCTGAAATTAATATAATCTATATATTTATTAGATTTTGAGTTTAAAAATAAATCACTTGCCTGCACAAAACAAACAAACAAACAAGAAAGATTACTGCATTTTACTGTTACAGTTTTCTAGGTTTTTAAATTTACTTTTATTAACATATAATATGTTATTTGCCCCAGGGGTACAGGTCTGTGAATCATCAGGCTTATACATTTCAGAGCACTCACCATAGCACATACCCTCCCCAATATCCATAACCCAACCACCCTCTCCCTGACCCCCCCACCACTCAGCAACCCTCCATTTGTTTTGTGAGATTAAGAGTCTCTTATGGCTTGTCTCCATCCCAATTCCATCTTCTTTCATTTTTTTCCTTACCTACTCCTTAAGCCCCCTCTCTCAAATTTCTCATATCAGAGCGATCATATGATAATTGTTTTTCTCCGATTGACTAATTTCGCTGAGCATAATACCCTCTAGTTCCATCCATGTTGTCGCAAATGGCAAGATTTCATTTCTTTTGATGACTGCATAGTATTCCACTGTGTATATATACTGCCTCTTCTTTATCCATTCATCTGTTCATGGACATCAAGGTTCTTTCCATAGTTTGGCTATTGTGGACATTGCTGCTATAAACATTTAGGTGCATGTGCCCCTTCGGATCACTATGTTTGTATCTTTAGGGTAAATACCCAGTAGTGCAATTGCTGGGTCATAGGGGAGCTCTATTTTCAACTTTTTGAAGAACCTCCATGCTGTTTTCCGGGATGGCTGCACCAGCTTACATTCCCACCAGCAGTGTAGGAGGGGTCCACGTTCTCCATATCCTCGCCAGCAACAAGTTATTTCCTGACTTGTTAATTTTAGTCATTCTGACTGGCATGAGGTGGTATATCTCATTGTGCTTTTGATTTGTATTTCCCTGATGGTGAGTGATGTGGAGCACTTTTTCATGTGTCTGTTGGCCATCTGGATGTCTTCTTTGCAGAAATGCCTGTTCATGTCTTCTGCCCATTTCTTGATTGCATTATTTGTTCTTTGGGGGTCGAGTTTGATAAGTTCTTTATAGATTTTTGGATACTGGCCCTTTATCTGACAAGTTATTTGTGAATATCTTCTCCCATTCTGTTAGTTGTCTTTTGGCTTTGCTGACTTTTTCCTTTGCTGTGTAAAAGCTTTTGATCTTGAAGCAGTCCCAGTAGTTCATTTTTGCCCTTGCTTCCCTTGCCTTTGGCGATGTTTCTAGGAAGAAGTTGCTGCGATAGAGGTCAAAAACGTTGCTGCTTGTGTTCTCCACAAGGATTTTGATAGATTTCTTTCTCACATTGAGGTCCTTCATCCACTGTAAGTTCATTTTTGTGTGTGGTGTAAGGAAATGGTCCAGTTTCATTTTTCTGCATGTGGCTGTCCAGTTTTCCCAACACCTTTTGTTGAAGAGACTGTCTTTATTCCATTGGACATTCTTTCCTGCTTTGTTGAAGATTAGTTGACCATAGAGTTGAGGGTCTATTTCTGGGCTCTCTATTCTGGTCCATTGATCTATGTGTCTGTTTTTGTGCCAGTACCATACTGCCTTGATAATGACAGCTTTGTAATAGAGCTTGAAGTCTGGAATTGTAATGCCACCAACTTTAGCTTTCCTTTTCAATATTCCCCTGGCTATTCGAGGTCTTTTCTGGTTCCATACAAATTTTAGGATTATTTGTTCCATTTCTTTGAAAAAAAAAATGGATGGCATTTTGATAGGGATTGCATTAAATGTGTAGATTGCTTTAGGTAGCATAGACATTTTCACAATATTTGTTCTTCCAATCCATGAGCATGGAACATTTTTCCATTTCTTCGTGTTTTCCTCAAGTACCTTATAGTTTTCTGAGTACAGATTCTTTGCCTCTTTGGCTAGATTTATTCCTAGGTATCTTATGGTTTTGGGTGTAATTGTAAATGGGATTGACTCCTTAATTTCTTTCTTCTGTCTTGCTGTTGGTGTATAGAAATGCAACTGATTTCTGTCCATTGATTTTATATCCTGACACTTCACTGAATTCCTGTATTAGTTCTAGCAGATTTGGAGTGGAGTCTTTTGGGTTTTTCACATGTAGTATCATTTCATCTACAAAGAATAAGAATTTAACTTCTTCTTTGCTGATTTGGATGCCTTTTATTTCTTTTTGTTGTCTGATTGCTGAGGCTAGGACTTCTAGTACTATGTTGAATAGCGGTGGTGATAGTGGACATCCCTGCCATGTTCCTGACCTTAGCGGTGGTGATAGTGGACATCCCTGCCGTGTTCCTGACTGAGAGAAAAAAGCTCTCAGTTTTTCCCCATTGAGAATGATAGTTGTTGTGGGTTTTTCATAGATGGCTTTGATGATATTGAAGTAGGTACCCTCTATCCCTATACTTTGAAGCGTTCTGATCAAAAAAGGAGGCTGTACTTTGTCATATGCTTTTTCAGCATCTATTGAGAGTATCATAGGATTCTTGTTCTTTCTTTTATTTATGTACTGTATCACATTGATTGATTTGTGGATGTTGAATCAACCTTGCAGCCCAGGAATAAATCCCAATTGGTCATGATGTATAATCCTTTCAATGTACTGTTGGAGCCTTTTGGCTGGTATTTTGGTGAGAATTTTCGCTTCTGTGTTCATCAAGGATATTAGTCTGTAATTCTCCTTTTTGATGGCATCTTTGTCTGGTTTTGGGATCAAGGTAATTCTGGTCTCATAAAATGAGTTTGGAAGTTTTCCTTCCATTTCTATTTTTTTGGAAGTTTCAGGAGAATAGGAATTAATTCTTCTTTAAATGTTTGGTAGAATTCCCCTGGGAAGCCATCTGGCTCTGGGCTCTTGTTTGTTTGGAGATTTTTGATGACTGCTTCAGTCTCCTCACTGGTTATGGGTCTGTTCAGGTTTTCTATTTCTTCCTGGTTCAGTTGTGGTAGTTTATATGTCTCTAGAAATGCATCTATTTCTTCCAGATTGTCAAATTTGCTGGCGTATAGTTGCTCATAATATGTTCTTATAATTGTTTGTATTTCTTTGGTGTTGGTTGTGATCTCTCCTCTTTCATTCATGATTTAATTTATTTGGGTCCTTTCTCTTTTCTTTTTGATGAGTCTGGCCAGGGGGTTATCAATCTTATTAATTCTTTCAAAGAAGCAGCTCCTACTTTCATTGATCTGTTCTACTGTTCTTTTTATTTCTATTTCATTGATTTCTGCTCTGATCTTTATTATTTCTCTTCTTCTGCTGGGTTTAGGCTTTCTTTGCTGTTCTTTCTCCAACTCCTTTAGTTGTAGGGTTAGGTTGTGCACTTGAGACCTTTCTTGTATAGCTATATACTTTCCTCTCAGGACAGCCTTTGCTGTGTCCCAAAGATTTTGAACAGATGTGTTTTCATTTTCATTTCTTTCCATGAATTTTTTCAATTCTTCTTTAATTTCCTGGTTGACCCATTCATTCTTTAGTAGGATGTTCCTTAGCCTCCATGTATTTGGGTTCTTTCAAAATTTGCTTTTGTGATTGAGTTCTAGCTTCAGAGCATTATGGTCTGAAAATATGCAGAGAATGATCCCAATCTTTTGGTACCCATTGAGACCTGATTTGTGACCCAGGATGTGATCTGTTCTGGAGAATGTTCCATGTGCAGTAGAGAAGAATGGGTATTCTGTTGCTTTGGAATGGTCTAAATATATCTGTGATGTCCATCTGGTCCAGTGTGTCATTTAAAGCCTTTATTTCTTTGTTGATATTTCGCTTGGATGATCTGTCCATTTCAGTGAGGGGGTGTTAAATCCCCTACTATTATTGTATTATTGTCAATGTGTTTCTTTGATTTTGTTTTTAATTGGTTTATATAGTTGGCTGCTCCCATGTTAGGGGCATAGATATTTAAAATTTTTAGATCTTCTTGTTGGACAGACCCTTTGTGTATGCTATAGTGTCCTTCCTCATCTCTTATTATATCTTATTATTATATAGTCTTTGGCTTAAAATCTAATTTATCTCATATAAGGATTGCCACACTAGCCTTCTTCTGATGTCCATTAGCATGGTTAAATTGTTTTCTACCCCCTCACTTTAAATCTGGATGTGTCTTTGGGACTCAAATGAGTTTCTTGTGACAGCATATCAATAGGTCTTGTTTTTTTATCCATTCTGATACTCTGTGTCCTTTGATTGGGGCATTTAGCCCATTTGCAGTCAGGGAAACTATTGAAAGGTTTGAATTTAGTTTCATTATATTGCCTGTAGGGTGACTATTACTGTATATTGTCTCTGTTCCTTTCTGGTCCACTACTTTTAGGCTCTCTCTTTGCTTAGAGGACCCCTTTCAATATTTCCTATATGGCTGGTTTGGTGTTTGCAAATTCTTTTAATTTTTGTTTGTTGAAGCTTTTTATCTCTCCTTCTGTTTTCAGTGATAGCCTAGCTGGATATAGTATTTTTGGCTGCATATTTTTCTCGTTTAGTGATCTGAATGTATCATGCCAGTTCTTTCTGGCCTGCCAGGTCTCCGTGAATAAGTCTGTTGCCAATCTAATATTTCTATCTTTGTATGTTACAGATTTCTTGTCCCAAGCTGCTTTCAGGATTTTCTCTTGGTCACTAAAACTTGTAAGTTTTACTGTTAGATGATAGGGTTTGGACCTATTTTTATTGATTTTGAAGGGGATTTCTCTGTGCCTTCTGAATTTTGATGCTTGTTCCCTTTGCCATATTAGGGAAATTCTGTACTATAATTTGCTACAATATACCTTCTGCTCCTCTCTGTTTTTGTTCTTCTTTTGGGATTCCAATTACTCTAATATTGTTTCATCTTATGGTATCACTTATCTCTCAAATTCTCCCCTTGTGATCCAGTAGATATTTGTCTCTCTTTTGCTCAGCTTCTTTATTTTCTATCATTTGGTCTCCTATATCACTAATTCTCTCTTCTGCCTCATTTATCCTAGCAGTAAGAGCCTCCATTTTTTTTATTGTACCTCATTAATAGCTTTTTAAATTTCAGCTTAGATTTCAGTTCTTTTATTTCTCCAGAAAGGGATTTTATTTCTCCAGAAAGGGATTCTCTAATATCTTACATGCCTTTTTCAAACCCAGCTAGCACCTTGATAATTGTCATTCTGAACTCTAGTTCTGACATATTACCAATATCTGTATTCATTAGGTCCCTAGCTGTCAGTACTGCCTCTTGTTCTTTTTTTTTTTTTTTTTTTTTGTGGTGAGTTTTTCTGCCTTGTCATTTTATTCACCTAAGAATATATGAGCAAGAGAACAAAATACTAAAAGCATGGCAAAGACCTCAGAAAAATATACACTAACCAAATAAGAAGAGACCTGAAACTGGGGCGGAGGGGGGCAGAAAAGGGGGAAGAATGTGTGTGTGTGTATATATATATATATAATATATAATACTTATATATATATATATATTATATTAGACTGGTGAATAGAACAGAGCCACCCACTTGATTTGGGATGTTTCTGGTCTCTTAGAAGAAACTACATCCCAAAATTTTAAAGAAAGAAAAACTTATATATAAAATAAGGGTAAATGCAATGAAGGAATGGAATATGACTGTAAAGATGAAAATTTTAAAAAGATTCTAAAAAAGAATTGATAAGATAAGTTGGTTGGAAGAAGAAAAATAAAAAGAGTAGAGAATGTGATCAGACTGGAGATTAGAACAAAGCCATGTGCTAGATTTGGGGTATATTTTGATCTATGAGAAGAAATTGTATCCCAAAATTTTAAAGGAAAAAAACCTATATGTATACAAAAAATAAGGTTAAATACAATGAAGGGATAAAATATGACTATAACAATGAAAATTTTTTAAGTTTTTTTAAAAAGTATTGTTAAGATTAAATAGTTAAAAAACATTAAAAGAGGAAAAGTTAAAAAATACAATTAGAAAAAATAAAATTTTAAAAAATTTAACGTTGCAAGACTAAAGGATCATGGGGAAAAAACCATGAATTCTATGCATTGCTTTTCCCTGAGTCTGGAGTTCTGCTGTTCTCATTGATCAGTGAACTTGGTCTTGGCTGGATGATCTTGCTGATCTTCTGGGGGAGGGGCCCGTGGCAGTGATTCTCAAATGTCTTTGCCCGAGGCAGAATTGCACTGCCCTTGCCAGGGAGCAGGCTAATGGGATCTGCTGAGGTTCGCTGGCAGTAGCTTTTGTTCCCTGAATGCTTTCTGTAGAGCTTTGGAGGACAGAAATGAAAATGGCTGCCTCTCAATCTCTAGCCCAGAGGAGCTGAGAGCTCAGGGCCCCACTCCTCAGTGTGCCCTCAGAGAAAAGCAGTCAATCCCTCCCATTTCCTTGGTCTCTGGACACACTCCAAGCTCACCCGGCCTGTGACTGAGCATTCTATCTCTGGCACACAGCCCCATTTGGAGTCTCCAAACCCAGCAGATTCCTGCCATTCGCTTCTGTGCCACTCCTCCTGGAAGATAAAAGAGTTGGTCTCCACGGATCTGCCACTTATGGGGTCCCTGCTTGAAGAGCAGTGGCCCGACTGTGCCTTGGATCACGGTAACCTCCTAGGATTAGGGGTAACCCCTTGGATTAGGTAACCCCTAGCTGAGAGTCCACTTCTCAGCTCTGTCTCTGTAGCCGGCCTCTCCTCTCCTAAATCCAGCAACTGCCACACTCACACACCCCCAGTCTTTCTGTGGCCCCGCAGGTCCTGAGACCACACTGTCCCCACAAGGGCTCCACCCCCACTTAGCCTCTGGAGCTATATCCCTCCGTAGAGAAGACTTTTAAAAGTTCCAATTTTGTGCTCTGCTGCTCTGTCACTTGCAGGGAGCTGGACCCTCCCCCCACAGTCTATCTTCCTGCAGCTTCAGATTCACTTCTCTGCACCTCCTACCTTCCAGAAAGTGGTCAATTTTCTGTTCCTAGAATTGCTGATCTTCTTCTCTTCTATCTCCTTTTGAGTTTGCAGGTATTTGGAATGGTTTGAAAACTATCTGAACTAAAACTAAAACTTGAAAACTATCTAAACTATCTGAACTCCTGGCACCTAATAATATTTCAGTCTGCTATTCCTCTGCCATCTTGCTTCCTCCCCCATTTTTTGTTTTTAAGAACATCAGATCTGTGCTTTCATTCCTTATCTTTTAGAATGGCCTTATTTATAATCACCACAGTTACTATATCCTAGTTGATGGATTTGAATAGCCTTGTACTAGACACATTATTTACTGAGTAGTGCCAGTATCTCAGTTGTCAAATATCAAGGGTATTATTCCATTGACATTGGAATTTGCTGATCATTATATAAAAATATTACCTTATAATTGTGCCATTATTGCAAGTGGAGAATCTACTTGCTCTTGAAAATAGAATAATTTTTGTTATTATTATGTTACTCTATTATGTAGGCCTTGGAATAATTTGTGGTGCCTTAATGATACATTAATGAGAAAGGATTATTCTATATATTCCAAAGCAGTTGGAATATATATATATATTCTGTATATTCCAAAGCAGTTTTTCTTGAGGTCTTTCTATTTAACTGCTTGGCAACAAAATTTTAGAACACTTAAATTTGTAGTCATGCAGAAATTTACAGATTATTCTTATAAGGCTAAGTAAGGAAATGTAGGTGAACAGACATGCTTGGTGTGCACACTACAGAAAGAAAGTATTATTTTGGACTCATGAATGTTTGATCTCATTCTAAATGGAAGTCACCTTAAGTAAGTGGTTAAGTTCATGGGATCTGGCCTCTGGTTGCTTAGGTTAATTACATGGGACCTAGACTAACTGCTTCTGTTTAAATTCATGCCCTGCCACTTTCTCGCTATTTGACTTTGGAGAAATTCCATAACTTCCACATATCTCAGTTTTCTCATCTGTATAATAGAAATATCTGCCTCTTAATTAATCATCCTTATTCTTCTGCTCTTTTTTTTTTAAAGATTTTATTTATTATTTGACAGAAATCACAAGTAGGCAGAGAGGCAGGCTGAGAGAGGAGGAGGCAGGCTCCCTGCCAAGCAGAGAGCCTGTTGCAGAGCTCAATCCCAGGATCACGACCTGAGCCAAAGAGGCCTTTACCCACTGAGCCATCCAGGTGCCCCTCTTCTGCTCTTTTTAATATGTACTTCAGTTTCATTGTTCTTTATGTCTTTCATGATAAATTCAACACGTATTTTTTGGTATAACTGGCTAATACCAAAAAATAGATCATAATTAGAACAATTATGGGGTTTAGTCTGGGAAGTGGGGTTCAGTCAGGGAAGTGGGACCACTATGAATGATGTGAAAAAAAGATTAAGGTGGGCCTGGGTGGCTCAATTGTTAATCTCTGCCTTTGGCTCAAATCATGATCTGAGGACTCTGGAATCGAGCCCCATCTCCGGCTCCCTGCTCAGCAGGGTGTCTGCTTCTCCCTCTCCCTCTGCTGCTTACCTTGAGTGTTTTCTCTCTCTTTCTCTCTCTTTCTCTGTCAAATAAATAAAAAATCTTTAAAAAAAGAAAGATTATTCTAGTAAAAATCTGATACTGTTTTATACATGAGTGGGTTTTGAATCTAACCAATATTTTGCTGTTTATTTTGAGATCTTCATTTCATTTCTATGAATTAAGTGGATTAGGGTGATAAAATAAAACATCAGAGGGGTGCCTGGGAGGCTCAGTGGGTTAAACCTCTGCCTTCAGCTGAGGTCATGATTTCAAGGTCCTGGGATCGAGCCCCTCATCAGGCCTCTCTGCTCAGCAGGGAGCCTGCTTCTCTGTCTCTTTCTGCCTGCCTCTCTGCCTACTTGTGATCTCTCTCTCTGTGTCAAATAAATAAATAAATAAAATTAAAATAAAATAAAATAAAATAAAACATAGGAAATGTCCCAGGTACATTTGATGATATTTTGTATTATAAAATTGGGATTCCAAATCAGTGTTAAAAAATATATAAAGTATTCAGTTAATATTTTGAGGAAATTGGTTATCCATTAGGAAGGAAATAAGGTTATATTTCTACTAGATGTTTTTCACAAAAATAAATCTTGTATTTGATAAAGGCTTTATATCAAAAATCTAAACTATGAGAGTAAGGGTTAAAGACATATGACTATGTTTGTGATTTGGGATAACATAAACCTTATTAGACAAAGGAAAAACTATAAAGAAAACAACTGATAAATTAAATGTCAAAATTAGAGACTAAAAAGATACAATAAACAACAGACTGGGATAAAGTATTAGCAATATATGTAATGGAAATTGGATTCATATCAAGACTACATAAAAATTCTAGAAGTCAAGAAGAAAAGAAAGATAGAACCAGTAGGAAAGTGGGAAAAAAGGGCTACATAGAGAATGGTACATAGGGAATTGATAGTGGTTACCTGTTACAAGGGACCCAGGATTTAGAGTAGTAATAAAAAAGAGATTTAGTTTTATGAATAGCATTATGATTTTTATAAGAATACTGTTTTCATGAATTGTTCCTTATTCTAAATAGTCTTTATATATGGAGCAAATAATTTATTTAGCTATTTCTAATTAGGGACAATTAATTGATTTCTAAAGTTTTGCTATCCAAAGACTACTGCAATGAATGAATATCTTTTATACATCTCTTTAAGAACATGAGGGAGATTTTTCCTTACGATAGATTCTAAAAATGGAATTGCTAGCTCATAGTGTACTCTCATGTTTAAAGTTTGGAAGGTAGGGCCAAATTGCTTTACAAAGTGACTATGACAGTTATATTCTAACAATCAGTATATGTCTGCTTTAGTTTTCTACACTCTTGCCAACAGTTGATATACTCAATCAAAATAAAAAATATGACAGCTCAGTAGAAATATGGGCAAAGGCTCTGAATAATCACTTAGAGAAAAACAAAACAATGGCCAGTAAACATATGAAATTATGTTTGTTCTCGCTACTAATCATGAAAATACAAAATATAACAACTGTGAGGTACCTTTTTCAACCATCTGTTTGGCAAAAAAAAAAAAATTTTAAGTCCCTAGGATTTTAGAGAATGCATGCCAATATTTTCACTATCCAGCAAAGTGAGATAAAAGAATTCACATTTTTTGAAATTAGAATAAAGTTTTACTTAAAGTAGTAGAGGAATGGCCCATGGAACTTGTACAGGGAAATGAATAAAGATCAGTCAAATGTTGTTGGAAGCCAAATACAGCCAGGCTCTGTCAGCAGACCACAAGCAGCAGAGCTCTCTGTCTTCCTGTTATTGCCGTCTAAGTGAATGAAAGGAGAACAAACTGAGACTACTTACTAAGAATTCACACACACACACACGGACTGGGTAGAGGAGTTCACATCTTAGTGGTCATTGTAGACAATATTGTGGAGTCAGATTGAAGTATTAGCAACCCATGAGGAAAAATTAGTGATTGAGAACCGCCTGGATTTTTTTTTTTTTTTTGAGAGGGCAGGAGAGAGATGTTTCTCATTTCTCATAAGCAAATTCATAGGGCTTCCCTCAGTAAAATGGGTCTATTTTTGTAACCAGCGTCAGAAGGATATGAAATTAATGGAGTGCTCCGTTTGTCTGGGAAATCATAGTATAATGTTGAAAAAGCTGCAAAAGTTTCATAGCATTTGGAAAGTGAACTGGGTCCTAAAGGCAATGTTTTCAGGGCCTTTCAGTGTTAGATTAAACCTTGCAAAACTGGTCCATTAGCTTGGAATTATAGATAAGTTTCAGGATACATCTCAAGAGACCAGGACAGCCACAGGCTAAACTAAGTAATGTTGTGCAAAGCAATATTGGACAGTGAGTTCCAATCACGATCATATTTTTCTTTAATTAGAGATCAACCTGTATCTTGGACATTTTGTGGACTAGAATTTCCACAGGAAATTGTGGGAGTGAGATAATTAAATACACATCTGAAATAGCATGCTCAAATTTCCACAGTCAAGTCAGAAATGTGCTCATTGAACACAACCTAAACCTCTCCTAGGTAGTCAGCCAGTTTTGCCATCAGCAGACTAAGGAGCAATGTGTAGTTACTTTCCTAATATATTCCCATATACTAGCATGAAGCTGCAAAGCGAAAAAAGAGGGAAAGGAGGGAGCTTCTCATGTGCCTAATCCAGAAGTAGAGAATAGAGATGGAGTTTGGAATCAAGTTCAGAAAAGAAGAGGATGGCTTTCTTTTTTTTTTTTTTTTTTAAAGATTTTATATATCCACTTGACAGAGAGAGATCACAAGTAGGCAGAGAGGCAGACAGAGAGAGGGGGAAGCAGGCTCTCCGCTGAGCAGAGAGCCCAATGCGGGGCTTGATCCCAGGACCCTGGGATCACGACCTGAGCTGAAAGCAGAGGCTTTAACCCACTGAGCCACCCAGGCACCCGAGGATGGCTTTCTTTCTCCATAGGTGGGACATGGGCTGTATAAAAGATGAGAAGCACTGAATAGAACTGTAATGCCATGAAATTTTCAGAGCATTCTTCAAAAGTTCACTTTTCATTAATTTATGGGTTATATTATACTGTATTTCAAAATCCTGTGTGTACCTGGTAAATGTGGGCTATTCTGAACTGAGTAAGAGCAGTTCAAGATTAGTTACGCTATACCTGGCATACAGGCTACCCTTTACTGTAGAGTGAGGAGTCATGGATATTGTCAGTTATATTTGTCTGAGGAAGGTAAGGCAGATTTTAGTCAGATTTACCTCATTGGGTTAAATTTCTGAGGGTTTATCTAAAGTGGAGTTTTATTTCATTGATTGAGGAAGAGGGATGTTGGAATCTAAAGATTTTCAGAGGTGCTGCTGTAATAAACAGTTGTGTGTTACTTGAGACTATGAAAGAGCCCTGGGAGATAAAACTGAAGGTGCCAGAGTGTGTTGAGAAGTAGATTATGCCTTTTCTATCTATAGGAGACATGCATGGAACATGTCGTTTTTAGTAGAGAAAAAGCACAGTTCCAGAGAAACTCTAGAAACCTAAAGCTATTTATGGGAATTAATAAATATTGTGGGTCAAAGAAAGCCTAGATAAAAAAAAACATCTTGCTTAGTTGCCTCAAGGATACCTTATCAGTACAGGGGCTTTCTTCTTATGAATCTGCAGCTGTGGACATTGAACATGAGGCCCATCTTGGTGGCTAAAGAATAATTCATCTGTATAATGATTTATTTTTAAATTTTACATATTACTGTAATTAAGGTTACATTAGTACTGCTTGTTTTGACTTTCTTGTCAAAATAAGCCTCGCCCTCCCCACAAATAATCTACTTCAACAGCTTCCCATCTTTTTATCAAAGATCTTTTATAAAGATACATATGTGTATATATATAATACATATAAAGATACATATATACATATGTATACCATACCTGTATATACATATGAAATCTATTTTTTGTCATTTTTTTTTTGCAAAATAACTTTTTTCGTGGAAAGCTCTGTGAATTCGATACAACTAATTTTTTTGTTTTCATGCCTCTTCCATATGCTATGGTATGCTATAAACTATGTATGGCCATTCTCATATTAACAGAAATTAAATATATCTTCAGTTTTTGTCTAGTATGAATAATGCTACAATAAATATTCCATACAAGTCAGACTGAAATATTTTATTTCTATGGGATAGGTTCTTAGAAGTTGAAACACTAGATTAAATGGTGTTAGTGTTTTTACTTTTAATAGATGTTTACATACTTATATCATTAGTATATGAGAATACCCTTTCTTCACAACCATACCCGAAATAGTTGTTACAGCTCTTTTCAGTTTTGCCAGTTCTGTGGCTATGAAGTAGAATCTTAATAGAGTCAATATACTAGTTTGTGTATGCAATGCTACTAGAAATGTCGCCATTGGAGTCTCATTTCTCAAAGTTCAAGGACATCTGGATATCCATTGTCTGGTTTGTAGTATGTGACAAGGGGACAACAGGAACTAGTTTCCTTTAATATATGCCTCTAACTTAAGCAGTAAACTCCAAGTGGCTTATTGTTTGTTGCATATGGTGGATCAGCATAACAATATGCAGTGAAAGAAAGAAAATCAAGCACTATGATACCAAGAGCAATGGCCTTGGAAACCTGAACTTTGCTGTGAAATTTATGGTTCTGGGTTGGCATAAAGTAGCTGGCTGCTGGAAGTTTCCTTTTAATCTCTAATGGATTGGTTAAGCTCCCATCTCTTATAAAGTACATCAGGAGGCTAGGATGGGATATTTAAAGGAGTGAAGAATAGAAGATCCATCCTTTATAGAATATACCCAGATTAACAGACAGGTTTCTCTGTCACAAGAAAAAAATACCAACTCTATCCTCTGGGAAAAAAGAGAGTAGAATGATGATAGAAGAGGAGAGTTAGGAAGAGGTTTAGGGTCAGGATGGGAAAGCTGTAACGTCAACACAGAAAGGCAAATATTCTCTTTCATGGTTCTTGAGCAAGAGATAGTGGCAGCAGAGCCCAAGGGAACAGCCAGTATATCTCGGACAGGTCATGGAGATTGGTATTTGGGAACTTTAAAGAACTCCAAAGTGGAAAGGCAAATCATAGAGAACAATCTAAGAGCCAAACATGCCAGGGAACTTATTGCTGGTGTTAGGGCACAGAATACTTAAGCCCATCTTTAATTACTAGGAAGAGGTAACTTTACCTCCCTTTCTGAGAGCTTAATGATATCAATCAGAGGGATATAGCATGATGGGACTTTTTTCCTTTCTAACACTCAACTATTCCAACATACATCTATATACCATGGCTGGTAGAAGCCAGGAAGGCAAAAAGGGCTCTCGTGTTTAAGGAAGAGATTGGAAGTTTTAACTCACAGAAGATCTGCTGAGAAAACCTTCATCTTCACAGTCTGAAAAGTTTGATTACCACCTTAGGCTCAGGGATCTTTGAATTCTCTTTCCCACTCCCACTTAGGTATATTCATAATGAAATCAACTTGATCCAGTTAATTGACATCCTCTACCGGAGGGTGAGAGGAGGTTGGGCTTTGGGGGGGATTAGAACAAAGAAAAGAGGGAAAGAGAATTCCCCTTTAGGAAGCACTTATTTCTCCAAATACTAGACATGGTGGTCATTTGCAAGCTTCAATGCTTGGCATGAGGGACTCAGACTAGTTGAAGGCCTGAATCTTGGCTGAGCAGCATAAGGGAGCCCACTCCAGAACCTCTATACCCATGTGGTTTTCGAAAATTTTAGAACGTGTGCTGGAACCAAAATTAGAGAACCGTCTTGTGGATTCTTCTGAATTTAATGAGGATACATGATCAGCTAACAGTCAAGTTGCTTAATAATGGCTATCCTTTTCCTTTCTCCAGTAGACACATATAGATCTGGGGCTTTATTCATATGATAAATACTATTTAGTATTTTCTAAAAAGTGCAAGTTTTTCCAGTTGCCTTACATATAGTATCTCATGTAATTCCTGCTAAGTACTAGACCCAGTTTATACAGAAGAAACTAAAATTCAGGAGCACCTGGGTGGCTCAGTCATTGGGCGTCTGCCTTCGGCTCAGATCCTGATTTCAGTGTCCTGGGATCAAGCCTGCTCAGCTGGAAGCCTGCTTTTCCTTCTCCCACTTCTCCTGCTTGTATTCCCTCTCTCGCTGTCTCTCTCTCTGTGTCAAATAAATAAATAACATCTTAAGAAAAAAAAGAAACTAAAATTCATTCTCAAAGAGGGTAAGGAGCTCGTCCAAGATCCCACACATTGTGAGTGATGGGAGAGAACTTCAAGGGCAGCTCTGCCTGACTCTCAGTTCCCTGTCCTTCCCATACTCTCTCTTCTTTTTTTCTTTTTTTTTTTTTTTAAGATTTTATTTACTTATTTGACAGACAGAGATCACAAGTAGGCAGAGAGAGGAGGAAGCAGGCTCCCTGCTGAACAGAGAGCCCGATGTGGGGCTCGATCCCAGGACCCTGAGATCATGACCCGAGCCGGAAGCAAAGGCTTTAACCCACTGAGCCACCCCGGCGCACCCCCCACACTCTCTCTTCTAAACCAAGTACAGATGCAGTAGCTCCTCATGCTCACTGAGAGAGACCCTTGCAACTTCAAATAGCCTCAACAGCCTTGGCATCCCAGTATAGTGGCCAGGTGCACTGGATTCATGGCAGAACTCCGCAACAGTGCTCTCTTTGTTCCATGGCATTGAATTTCCGAGCATAATATTAGTGTCTCAGGAAATCCTCCCCAAAAAGTTATTTCCAGCCAGCAGCCACTGATTTATTCCAAATGTCTGACTGAGCTGAAGAGAGTTTCCCCTGGTCTGAAGTTGCTTGTCCTGGCAGACAGATGTCTGCCCTGTTTCTTTTTAACCAAATTTGTCTCTGCTCCACAGGCTGAACGATCTCTCTCACCTCTGCGCTGTCAGTTTACCTGAAGGTAGCAAAATAATGAATATAAATAAGGAACAGATCCTATCATAACATCCCTCCTAACTGGTTTATTTGTTTTTCCTGAAACAATGATTTTATCTTCACTTGTATCCCTCATTATGGATGTTTCTTTTATTTCATATGCAGTACTTAGCCTTGGCAGCATCAACCCTACTGTTTGAAAAGCTCTTGGAATTTGAAGCAAAGCCATAGTCAAAGTTGACTTTGGCAGTCGTGTTTTTCAGACAGGCAAATTTCTCCAGTTTCCCTAAAAGGTATCTAGGGCACTGAGATGAGACTGTGTCCTGGACAACACAAAGACCTCTCAATGGATGTGAGGCATGCTCAAAGACCGTCTAAACACCAAACTTTTTAAACTTCAGGAAGTGAAGTAGCTAAAGTGGTTTGCTAAAACCAATCATTGTCTCACAGCTTTGCCAAGCAAAGCAGCCAGTGCTGGAATTGAATAGGATATGCCTAGGTCGCTCCTGGTACTTTTGAGATAGAACACTGTAGTTATTTCATTAGAAAAGTGTTTTATTGGGATGTTGAAGAGTGGGAGTTAGGGACAAGTATTATCGAATGTACTGATTTCGTAATTAGCACTTGAATTTCCTCCCAATTTCTCTTTAATCTGTGTATGTTTGTGCTCTATGCATTTTGGCCTTTCCAATCCTGACAGCACAGAGAATTCTGAGTCTCTTAAAAAGGTCTTTAAATGGGTTACAGGTGGCCTGGAGCGTCTTACAGAGAGCTTCTGGTGGATGTCACTGCTCAGAGCTCCCTCATTCACTCTCAACATCCTATCTTCCATCCCCCCAATTTTGCAGATGCCCTCTGCCTTTTATTTTTTCCCCACAGTAAACAAACTCTACTACCCTCTCCCTGCTCTTTGGAACAATTCATTTCATTATTGCATCACCTGAACCTGGTTCTCCCTGAAGACCCTTACCCTTGCATCTTTGTCAGGCAAATGCTGCTTTTTCTCACAGGCGCCCCCAGTGCTATAGGTGCCACAGAAGCCCTGAGCAGTGAAGCTCCTATCTCTTGGTTCCCCAGTGTCCCTTCTGAACTGCCCTTCCTCTACTCTTCCCCTCCCAAATTCCTGCTCCCTGATGCTCATACTTTTCCTCCATGTGATTATTGCCGACTGTCTGGTCACTTCTGTTGACTGACGCACATTTTGATAGCACACAGAATTCCTCTCTACCCCAGATCATGCCACTGTGATGTGTGACATCACAGTTTACAGGGATTGCCATCCAACATGATATTCTTGGCCCCCTCAGTGCCAAAGTTTTAAACTGCTCTTCCACATCAGCCATACACTCCCTTGTCAACACTGTGAGTATTGTACACTCTGAATCCTACAACAGTTATTACTTTACCAATTATAGTAACTACCACTGATTAAACATGTATTTTCTGCCAGGGCCCTGAGCTATTACCTTCAGATTTATTTTTTCATCTAATTCTGAATTCAACTCTCTGAGGTAGACACTACAGTGACCCCATTTTATTGAGTGGGAAACCAAGGCTCCAAATGTTTAAGGGAATTACTCCATATTAGAGGGTGACTAATGGTAGAGCTTGGATTGAAAAATAGAGGTCTACTCCAAGTTGAAGCCTTTAGCTCCCACTATAGAAACATTCTGTTCTCTGACCTTACCTCTCTCTCTTCTGCCTCCTTTCTTCAATGCTATTACTCCTAACTTAGTTAGTCTCATGGTGTGCTCCAGGAGCTCCTTGGCCTGCCTGCTTCTTTTAAACACATTAGCTTCTCTGTGTTTTCACTTTCTTTCCTATTAAGTTGATTCTGTGGACTGTTATCAAACTGTAGTTTTTGCTAGGTTCTCCTATATTCTTTCCTATTTTCCTTCCTCCACACCTGCCTAAAGAATTTTTAATCCACTGTACAAATGCATTGCCAAGCAGTTTGGAGAGAAATCTCTCAAACTATGGAAGATGCAAATTTTATTCCCCTTACTGTGCAATAAAATTAACTCTTTGCAGTGTCTGGCTGGCTCAGTCTGAAGACCATGCTCTTGATCTCAGGGTTGTGAGTTTGAGCCCCACATAGTTTGTAGAGATTACTTAAATAAATAAAACTTCTAAAAAGTAATAACCATGCTTATAACCACTTAGCATCTAATTTAAACTTCCAGTCTACTGGGTGACAGAAACTATATCTCAGTTTAGACATTTTTCCTCTTTTCCTGAAGTTGTATCTAATTTTCAAGTTATAGGTGTTAAAATAAGAGTCCTTTGGGTGGAGATGAAGAAGAAAAGGAGTTCCTTGGAATTGTCAGAAAATCACCCTAGAATCCTCTGAGGTGTTTTCATTCAGATTGGTTTTTGGCCCATGAGGGAAGTACCTGCTTTATCCTACTTCATTGCCTACTCCAATGTCTCTACAGGCCTGTCACCCTCTGAGCTGTTTATTATGCATGCTGGCCTGTGACACCAGGGGATCCAGGGATACCAGCATGATGAGGGTGCAGAAACAATGGAAAGTGGTGTGTCCATGAACACATTCATTGAATGTGCTGTGCTGTGCTGTGCTGCCCATAGTGTCCCCCTTGCCATTTCTCTAGAACTTTTGACCTTAGATGCTCTTCAGATATTCAGTGAATTTGTGGTGGTGGTGGCCCCTTTTATTAGCAATTCCTTTCTCTGTAATTCCATAATCCCCTCTTGATCACCTGTTTAGAGGTTACTTACCATTTATGACTAAGCTCAGACTCAGTTCCCAGACCCCCTAAAACAGGATCAGTGCCATTTTACATTTTTTCCATAAATTCTTGTCACTCTGCTTTATCAACACCTGTGCATTCATCTACTTCCTCCATCTGACTGTGAGATCCTGAGGATCAGGTGTCATGTGGGTCTGGATTATCATTAAGTCCTTACTGAAAGTAACAGAAACCCACTAATTTACTTTCCTTTTCTTCATTTATACAAATAGAAGAGAAGAAATTTTATTAATTTTTATGTCATCATGCATGTATTTAATGAAAAACTTGTCTATGTTGGCTGTTTGAAATGGAAACATGTTTTTCAGAAAATTGCCATATTAATTTCTGTCATAGAACTTATGGACAAAATATTCTTAAAACAGCAAAGAGATACACCTCAAAAGAGCTAAAAATAATGGATTAGTACAAACTATCATCAAAGATTGATGAAGATATGGAACCACTGTAACTTTTTTTTTTTTTTTAAGATTTTATTTATTTATTTGACAGAGAGAGATCACAAGTAGGCAGAGAGGCAGGCAGAGAGAGAGGAGGAGGAAGCAGGATCCCTGCTGAGCAGAGAGCCTGATGCGGGACTCGATCCCAGGACCCTGAGATCATGACCTGAGCCGAAGGCAGCGGCTTAACCCACTAAGCCACCCAGGCGCCCCCCACTGTAACTTTTGTACATTGCTGATAGTCACTTAAATTGGTACAACAACTTGAGAAAACTGATTCGTCTACTAAAATTCAGCTTTTGCATACTGCTTAATTAGCTGTTTCCATGTGTGCCAGAAGACATGAATGATAATGTTCAGAGGAGCATTATTTCTAAAGGCCCCAAGTTGGAAACAGTACAATTGTACATCCACAGTAGAATGGATAAATGAAACAGGGCATACTCATGCAGTAGAATGTTACTGCTGCAAAGAAAATGAGTGGACATAAACATGGCTGAATCTTATAGCTGTTTTCATTTATATAAAGTTCACTAACAGGCAAAACTAACTTAACCATATCAGAAGTCCAGAGAATGGTAACCTTGGAGGAGGAAGAATCATTGGGAAGAGGCATGAGAGGAATTCTGGAGTACAAGAATGTTCCCTTTCCTGACCTGGATGGTAGTTTATGGCATGTTTAGTTTGTGATAATTTATATTTTATGATTTGTACACATTTTTGTGTACACTTTAATAGAAGTGTTTTTAAAAACCCAAGTTGATGATAGTATATCTGTATGTCAGAAATACATCTGGGTAAAAGTTAGAAGAGGTCACTTTGGGTAGATACGGTAAATACTCTTTACAGGAGCTTACAAGTTTACCAGT